>NW_010101269.1:15073-42173 GCF_000699245.1 Pterocles gutturalis
GGGGGGGGGGGGACAGTTGAAGAAATTAATCAAGTTCTGGTTCAATTCACTGTGTTACCCTAAGACATACTGAAAGATTCATCATCTTTTGTAGCATTAAACCATATTGATACCTGAGATACCATATGACTGATAAAATGTCTATTTGGTGTTTTTCTGAAATGGCTTTTCAAAATAATAGGAAATAACCTATGAATTCTAAATGAGATTTCAAGCCAAGGCTTTGTAAGGAGTAGGAGTCATTTGTGTTCATTAATGTTTCCACACAATTTTTGTAGTGTTTTGGTTGTTATAAATGATGATACGAATTCTGTCCAAATTCCAATTTGGCTAATAACTGTATTCTTATTTCCTAAGTACTTTTCCCTGTATTTTTCCAAATAAGAGAGATTCTTCTTCATTTTTTACTTGTAATTGTTCTGTAATGTTGCTATGAGTACTTTACTAAGCTTTGGCTCTTATTTCAGGACTAATACACCAATAGGTGAAGTCTGCACTTTGTGAAGCCTTTGCAGCAAGTTGAAATGAAAACTTTATTTAAAAAATAAAATCTCAGTGATCTATAAAAATATAAAATAATTTTATAGTATTTTATATCTAGTTTGATTCAATTAACTTTCATTTTGTCGTGAATAATTGAATGCTGGCACTGTCTCATTTTGAAGTACTTCGTTTTCTAGTTGACTCTGAATGCAGACTTAAGTTTTGGGGTTCCCAGAGAGCGGAGGACACTATATGCACCCTAATGGGTTCTGTCTGTGACAGCTTTTCTTCTTCACCAACGTACAGAACTGTACAAATCCTGGGGACCCAGTGCACAATAAGCAGGAAAAATGTGGGACAGGAGGAGCTTAAAGGTGAAGTATGCAGACAGCCATGACAAGAACCATCTAGTTGAATTGTAAATTATTATCTGAATGGGTGGAAATTCATCTCTTGGCTATAATTAAGGCTGGTCTTACTACCTGCTGTTTATACTGATTAGAAACTCTTTATGGTTGCTTCTATTAAATTAATGATCATCTGGAAGACCAGTGGCTCAGTCTCTGAGAGAGACAAAACTAGCTTGCCCAGCAATGCTTAGCCCTTTTAACAGAATATGGATTATTTTTATGGATGCTACAGTTCCAAACTGGTATCTATAAGGCATAGCCTAGAAGCCAGATTCCACTACTTTATGTCTGTGCATTCTCTCTTACTGGTTGTGGGGACTATGTCAGAGCAGCCCTTTATTCTGCTTCTAAAATCTGAATTTGTTCCAAAATACTGCAGAGTCCTATGGCTTCATATTCGGCCCTGTGCTGGGTGGGGGGTGGAAAGAAAAAAAGGCTGGTAGAAAATCTTAGCCGTGATAAAGAAGCAACTACATTGATCAATGTCTCTCATCATGACAACAAACAGGGCTTCTTGGTTCAAACGTCTACCTTTGCCTTTTAGAAGAGAAAGAGAATCAGAGTCTGATAATGCTGCACTGAGCTCTCAGGCTCATCTCACTGTAAGGTTTTCAAAGGCCATAAAAGGCCACGGTGATGTTAAAATCCAGTGACCCTTACTCAAGCAATGTCAACGTGAACTAATAACCCAGTGTCAGCCTATCATAAAAAGAACGGACTCTCCTGCTAGCTTCAAAGCTGAAGGGGTACAAAGTGGTTAATTTCAGCATGTAGGGTTTTCTTTTGCAAAACAGAAAACATGCAACTACTGCACAGTGATAGAAGGATGGGCGGTCATCGAAAAGAATAGAACAATGAAGAAATCAGCAGCAGTTTGGCTCAGCTCTGCTTACTCTGTTCTCTACCCAGCCATCCCCCTACATACACTTACTCTGCTCCTCTGCTTTGCCCACTGACGCCACCAGTACCTGCGTCATGGAGAGCATGGTCATCATCAGTCACTACGTATGCCCTTTGCTACCTCTCAACACAACTGTATGCTTTAGGGTAGAGCTTTGGAAATGTCAGCTCTGCTGCTCAGATGGAGTGAGGTTTGCTCCCAGTCCAGGAGGAGCAAGAAAAGTGGTTTGTTGTGACTCCAGGTCACAGTCTCTTTTCTGGTGAGACAGTGTACCCAAACTCAAGGCTTGTGGGACACCCCTAGCTAAGCCTTCATTTTAAAGGATTATACTTGGCATTTAGAGGGATACAACTGTGTATGAATCCCAAGGTCATTCAGACTTAAAGTACATCTCACTGTAGTCCTGAGAGCAATTCTCATACCTATTTTGTTGATAAAATGAGGTACAGAAATGGAAAGTAATTCTTTAACAGTGCATTAGTACAAAGTCAGTGCACCAACTGAGAAATCAGTCAGGATTTAAGTGGGTAGTACTTCTGTGCCCACTCTAAAATAGGGGTGAATTTCTCCCCAGGGAGACCAAAGTTTAAAGTTTCAGAAGTATTTACTGGCTGTATGTGTCTCTACTGAACTAATTCTGGCTTTGTTTTCAGAATTGCTGAGTATCTACAGACTTCTCTGCACGTAGTAAAAGCAGCGTGTATTTTGTCCTTGGTGCAAGATATATCAAATTGAAAAGTTATGCCTCCAAATTACTATTTTGAAATTATCTCTAAAGATAATCATAGGAACATCCTTTTCTTGCATCTTTAAAGCAATGTTTAAATGAGGAAAAACTTGTTCACAGTTAAAATGAGAGTACTTCTTCCCTTCAGTGAAAGGGTGTCGCTGCTCATTCTAATACCTATAGGACAATAGACCTCCATTTGTTAAGGAGAAAGCTTTTGTTATACTCAGTACCTTGGATACAAGGGTTTGTGTCTGCCTCATGTAATTGATCTGTTCCATTTATTTAATAGTGAAACTGTGGGGAGAGGCTACTGCTGCGAGAGCCAGTGTTATTTCAGCTGTTTTAAATATCAGTTTAACAGAAGGGGAAAAGTGAATACAGTGTAGTACAATACAGTAGTACAGTTGTCTGTTGTTTCCATAGCACCTTGGAAAACAAGAGAACTGAAATAGCATGTTGAGGATGTTGGACAGTAGGTGAGGCCAGGGAACAATGAGCCAACTTTGTTTCTGAGTGGATGTAGTACATAAGACAAATAGCAGCAATACCAGGTTTACTCATTACACAGCAGAGTGCTTACTATTGGTGTATATACATAGTAATTGAGCACCATTGATCTAAAGTGATCCGTGTAAACGTCCATCCTGTGGCCCAGGATGCTGTCTGAGGTCGAGAACCAGAGGACAGCGTGGAAGTAAGAACCAGCAGATTTATGAGACTTGGGTGATTTGAGTTCAGTTCCTGTCTCTGCATCAAATTCTGTTTGTAGTTTGAGACAGGGAATTTTGTCTTGACTCTTTTTCTGCGAGGGGGGAAAAACAAATAAAGCAGCCATATTGTCTGCTTCAAATGGATAATCAAAATACATCCAGGGACTAGACTATATTGTCATAATAGCATAATCATAGAATCATTTAGGTTGGAAAAGAACTTGAAGATCATTGAGTCCAAACGTAAAGCTAACACCACCAAGTCCACTAATAAACCATGTCCCTAGGTGCCACATCTGCACGTCTTCTAAATACCTCCAGGGATGGTGACTCAGCCACTTGGGCAGCCTGTTCCAATGCTTGAAAACCCTTCCAATGGAGAAGTTTTTCCTAATATCCAACCTAAACCTCCGCTGGGTAAACTTGAGGCCTTTTCCTCTCATCGTATTACTTGTTACTTGGGAAAAGAGACTGACAGCCACCATAATAGATGGGAACCAGGAGAAGTGATTTTTCTGAGCTATGAGTGTCATAGGGAAGCCACCAAATGATTGCAGCCTCTAACATGCCTGCTGCCTGGGGTGTTGAGGCTTCCTAGCTACAGAAGAGCCCTAGCTAGGCCTGGTGAGATGTGGTCACTTGATAGCCAGATAGTTTGGTTTTAAGTATAAGCTGTGTTCAGGTGAAGGTGTGTGTTCATCTTTACTGCACAGTTCAGTGGGCATCATACTTTACAGCGCAACAAGGATTGGGATGTAAACAAATGAATACATTTTCCAGTTGAAAATGGAAGAGAAAGCTAGTTATCTGAACCTGACTAGGGATCTCGGAAGTTTGTCAGAACATCAAGGGGAAAGTCTGTCTGCTCATGAATGGCATAATGAAATTTTTTGAAGCTAATGGTTGCCAGGACTTAATTTTACAGCTCATGCTGTAAGATCACCTGCTATGTAAAAATGTAGCAGTTCAAGGTGCAAAACAGCTTGAGATTTACAGAAGTAATCTCATTGTGGATGTTTGATACTTCAATTTCATCGCTGTATTTCAGAAACCTTCCGCAAAGTGAAATATTGACTCTTTTTGTGTGTCTCTTTTGCAAAAAAAATGATTTAAACTATCCTTCTGTATACTAGACGATGACTGGATTCAAGTATCCAATGCAGGACATCAACAAATATCAGTCTTATTTCCATGTTCCTTTTAGCAGGGCTGCCTCCCTTACCAAAAGGGGTATTATCAGATTGTGTCACAAAAACAAACCCACCACACAACCAAACTAGAAAATGGAATTTAAGTGTCTAAGAAATCTTTCATTCTTTAGATGGCATGCATCTAAAGTAAAGCTGAGACCAATGGAAACTTAATTTGATATAAACTCTGCTGGTTCCTTGAACATTTTACAACCCCTAGTCTGATTGGTAGTACTATCTTTATGCATTTTACTGAACTATCAGTAATAATGTGTTAAAGTTGCATCTGAATGGTTTCCAAGGCTTTAATGATCTGGTAAGGAGGCATGAATTGTTCAGCATTAGACTATATGCCTAAATAAAATATATGAAAAGTATGTCCTGCTCAGATGAATTTTCTACTCAAAATCATCTGACTTTTATTTTTGAAAGCACTATATTAACTTGAAAAAACAGCCACGATGAAAGAAAATCTTCTACCACAGGAGGTAGGGTTTACTACAGTAAATTCAATATTGCTTGAAGTATTTTGATGAAATATTTTTTTTTATATCTATAAAACACCATCAACGTTATTTAAAAAAACTCTAGTCTGTTATCTAAAAAATGGTTTTATCCCAACTGCCCTCCTGTGACCTTGAAAGAAGCCCCACATGAACTTTCAGTGATGGTTTAAAAGCAGATGCCTCTTCCCTTTGTTATTTGTCATTTAAGAAGAAGGTAAAATATTTACAGTTTGTCAGCAGGCTGAGTATCTGATTTAGTTGAGGAACGCAGAGAAGGTGAAGAGGATGGCTGTTCTCTGGGTTTGCATGACGTAGTGCAGGTATTATCCCTCTACGGTGGACTTGAAATGAAGGGTGTACACACCTTCATGGTGTAATGCAAGCATACTCTTCTTGTGTAGCTGCTGCTTTGAAGGTGACAAATTAATGGATATTTCAATTTTCAAAGGTTTCCAATTTTTAAAAGCAACAGGGTGGATATACAAAAGTATTTAGAAATCCAGGAAAACAATATTAGTAAACAACTGATCCCATTTATTCCATCAAGGTCTTAGAGGTGTTAGTTGTTTTGGATCTTTTACAAGCTTCATTGGCTTACATTAAGGCTTCAGCTTACATTTAGGATTGAGAACCAAATTGGCCAATGGTCTATTCCATATCATGAGCATTATGCCCAGTACAGAGAAGAATCTCTGTCCAGAAGTTCTCTCTCTCTCTGGGTCACCACTCTCTTGGGGTCATCCCGCTCTCTCAGTCAGCTCTTGGTTTCTTGGATGCTTGAGCTCTTATCTCTTTCCTGGGATTGTGCTTTCAGGACTCACCCTGCTCTAAGATCATTAACCAGGAATGGGCTGAGCCTTGGTCATCAGATGGTGAACAATTTCACTGTGTATCACTCATTTGTATATTTGTTTATTTGTATATATTACTATTATAATCATTATTATTATTTTCACTTTAGTTGCAGTTATTAAATTGTTCTTATCTCAACCCACAAGTCTCTTTTCCCTTTAACCCTTTAATTCTCTCTCACATCCCTGGGAGGAGGATAGAGGGTGAGCAAGCGGCTGTGTAGTGTCTTATGCTAGCCAGGGTCAAACCACAACAGTCAACTGAAATAATTTCTCTACAAACAGGAAGGGTTTAATGAAGAAGTGAGGCTGAGCAGGCAAAACATGGACAGTAGTTGAAAGAGATATGGGAGCGGGAAGGTCAGACTTCTGGAAGTGGTAAGGGTATTTCTAGAAATAGTTCTAAAGATATTTCTGGAATATTTCCCAGAAGTTTTATTTTGTGCTTCTAGAGATACAGATAGAGAAGGTCTCTGGACCATGCTCAGTATTAAAGTTCTAAAATAAGACTCTGACACTGTAGATGTCAGGTTGGTAACCTTTATGTCACAGTCAAATGCAACTTGGTTAATTATATTTTGTCTCTAATTTTATTCTGCACTTTCCATTGGTTACAATGAGTGGCCTCTTTCTTCCTTCTGCAACCTGCTTGGTGAATGCAAAGCGAGTATAAAAGAATCCCAGATTGGAACAGTAGAGTTTTTGCCTCATTTTACTCTGGTAGAGATGTCTAAGTAGTTTAGAAGCTAGTGAAGAACTGCTGTAGCTAGAAATAGCTGGAGCAGTTGTGAAAATTAAAGGGATTTATGTGCCTCTGCCATGTCTAGAGCCTTAGTTGGGGAAGGGGTACTTTTTGATGGCTTGTCCTCATCAATGCCTGTTACCACAATAGAGGCACATGATGTGTTGTCTCATGCCACCTCTAGGATGTAGGTCACACCTTACTGTCTAGAAAGAGAGCTTTGTATCTTCCCTAAGTGTTGACAGGGGACAAAGCACATTTCCAGTTGCACATTTACCTTTTCCTGCAGAAAATAAAGGAGGTGTGGTTCTATGAGCTCTAATAATTCCGTGCTCAGCTCCACAGCTGCATGGCTGCACAGCTTCACTGCCAGCCTCTACCTTCCTGGGACAACTGAACCCTTCGAAAGTTAAGTACCATCCCCAGAGTTCCCTAAAAATTCTTCTTATACAGGAAGTGTGTCTCTAGCAGGTACTTCCCCCATCACCATTCTTCTTGTTTCACGCACCTCTGGCTGTGAAGAAGAATTTGGCTGATGGTCTGACAAGCTTTGGGGAATTTGTGGGAGTTTGGTACCTATGTAATCATAAGATGTCGTTGTTATTACAGTCGGTCAACTCATCTTCCTGTGCAAATATGTTTGTTTTACACTTGTGTCTAGACAAGTTGAACAGACCCCGTGTACTAAAATCTACAGGAGCAGCCAATGCTCTGGGGAAGCAGAGAGAGGAGCCATTCATTGCTTTTTTTTTTTCTGAAATGCATCGCTGACGTGCAGTGGATGGAATAAACGGTAAATTTAATTAATAATGGATTTTTTTCACCTTTCAGCTTCTAAAAGAGAATGTTTCTCCCATTCTGTAATCTTATTTTATTAGCCACACAAAGAGAAATAATGCTTCATTTAACTATGTCAAAACCAATCTAAACTCTCTGCTATTTACTTTCCTTTCTACACATTTTAATGCATTTTTAATTCCACCCCACTGGTTGGCAAACCAACCATCGAAGTTACTGCTGCCCTGTAATATATTTCAGTCATTTCTGATAAACCTGGACTTTAAGATGATTTATTATTATCTTTGTACGCTATGAAAATGGATTCATTGCCTGTGCTGGGTTTCAGCCATTTCATTACTAGGGGTAGATACATATAAGATTGAGAAAACAAACAAAAGTAACTAATTTGAATTCAGACAGTTTCTAATCTTGCCTCCTTTTGAGAGGGAGAACCATGTTTGAGGGAGACAATACAGATGATGGATGAGTATTTTATGCATTTAAAGGAACATTATCCAAAATCAGAACATCAAATGGATTAAAAGCTATTTTAACATGATTTTTTATTATCAAAGCTATTTTTTTTTTCTGTTTGAAATTAACCCCAAAATATTCTGTAACTTCTCTCTTAAGATTTTGTGGAAATGTATAAATTTATTTTGTAAAAGTCTATACCTTAAAAGTTAATTTAATGAAAAGCGAGAAAGTTGGAAAAGATTCAAAAGTAAAATTACTCAAATGTCATTAAAATATATGAAAATGCTGTATCATGAAACATCCTCTTCCTTTGAATTTGTTTGTTCAACACAATAAGAATGCACAGTTCTCATTTTCTGAAATCCACATCAAAATTGCCTTGTTCATCACATTTATTACAGAAAAATAATTACTATGTTAAGTTTTGCACAAATCAAAGTGGTAGAATGTTGAGTCTGTGTTATTCTTAAGAGTTTCTTTGTGTCCTAACAGTTTGTCTGTTTTTAGACTTGTTCTGTTCCTGTGTGTGACTGTTCCTTGTAACCCAGCATCTTCATACTAAATATTTTTCATGGGCAAGGAAAAAGATTTTTGGCTAGTGTTGTGATGGGCAGCTGAGCAGTTTTTTCAATCGCTCTCTTTCAAGATGAGTTGACTTCATTCAGAAATTGTCCAGGCAACATCAGGTCAAAGTGAACAAATTTATCCTTTATTTATTTATTCTTGCTTGTGGCTAGAGTCTCTAGTCTCTCAGTTTCTAGAGCAGATGGTATTTCAAATTCCTGTAAAGTCTTTTATAATGGTTAACCTTTCTTAAAAGGCTTTAACTTAAAGGCTAACAAAGCCTTTAAAATGACTTTCAGCATATTTTGAAGGGAGGAGCTATTACAGTAAATGATGTCTGTGAAATTTCCTTGAAGTCCTCACTTTTGTCTGTACTCTGTTAAATTATGTTTGTCTTTAATGACTACACTGTATGGCCTGTTTACTGGAATTTGGGCTGCTTCAAAGATACCGTTAGGCAAGCTTGGATTGCTTCTTAATAGCTCACATATTTAAAAAAAAATAAAATTTGTTGTTTTGTCTTTACAATGTGGCTTTACTTTACAAGAAGTCACAGCCTGCACACAACTGTCTGACATCGAGGACAGTTTTTGTAGGGACTATCCTATCTTCATGCAACTTCATCTGTGTGGTAAGTCTCATTTGTGTAGGGTTTGGGTGTAAAGTACCAGCATGGCACATGGGAACAAATCTGTTTCATTTTGGTCTCATAAGAAATATACTTGGCACTTTGTGACTCGGCTTATCTATTTTTTAAAAAGTAGATGATGACAAGGTATGCTAATTTTTTTTTTTTTCTTCTAATGTGAACATTGTTTCACTTACTAACAATTGTACTCTACTTGGGAGTTCATGGTCTAATAGATGTTAATTTGCTAAGGTTTTTAAAGCCTCTTGACAGGTCATGTGCTGTGATTAAGTCAGTCCTTCCTCGTGATATTCTGCGACTTCTGCTCGGCAGGAGATACAAATACAAGCTGGATTGCAAATGGAATGCAATTTTAAGCTAGAGCACAGAGGAAAAGAATCTCATGCAGATTTTATCGTTACATTTTAGGTGGCTTTTTCATAGCAACCATAAAAATCAAATGACAATCCATATTTCCTATGGCAAATTAAAGACTTCATCAAGGGGTTATGGCTAATTTGTTCATTTTTTTGTTCTAACTTCTTACTGTTCTGTTAGGATTTCTGTGTCATTGTGATTAGGAGTCATTTTCAAAGCAGATGGCAGTAGTGGTGAGGGGGAACCTGCCCCTACATTTTTGTAAGTGTTTTCAGTTTACTTCTTCACGTTGGTGACATACTTCCCCATATGCTGATTTTGATCAGTATCTGCCCTTAAAATCTCAGAGGTGGTAGGATCAGATAATATTTTTTTTTTAAGATGTGGATAAGAACAACAAGAATGATGAGAGGCCAGAGGATTAATTTACAAGTAAAGATTAAATGAGCTAAATATATAATAACATATAACTTAGCGGAATGAATTGAATTGGGGAAAATGGATCAAAAGGAGAGGCTGTCTTAATATCTCAAAAGGATATCACTTTCAGTGCCTGAAATGTGTTAGTCATGGACTCGATGTGGACAGTGCAGAGAATTCTTTTCAGAGCTTAGAGCATAGAAAGAAAAAAGTTATGCAGTCTTTTAGGAAATAGAAGACATACAGGGTCTGTTCACCTTGACATCTAAAGATTATATGGAAAATAGCAAATAATTCTTTGTTTTATGTCAGGCCTTTCATACTGGCTAACTCGAATACAGACAACTATTTGCTATTCTGTGTTATGAAGCAGGCACCATCAGGGTCAAATACCAAAACAATTTAACAGTGAAACTCGTGGGTGAGCAGCACTGCCAAATAGACTGACAGTGGCACGTGATTGTGATGAACTGATTTATTGGATCCTTCGGAACTGGAAATAACAAGAGTTAAGGCCCAAATCTGGATTTAGATTTTTTTTTGTGCAGAAGTTGATGTGAGCTTTCACGTTCAAAACCTGTTCCATACCTGCTACAAGACTATTTGAACACCTACCACAAATGTAATGTAGTTCTTCTAAATGTCCCCCTCAAATGTCAATTTTCCATCTCGATTTTGATTGCTCTTTGAGCTCAACTATTAAGCTTCCTTCTTCACATTTTCTGAAGAATTTTGAAAGTCATCAAGGCCACTTTTCTTCCTCTTTCCATCCTACAGCATTTTTCTAGCTGTGCAAAACACCATTTAAACTTAAAAAAAAAAAACCAAAAAACCAACCTGTGCTGTCAGGGTGGTCAAACAATGGACCAGTTTGCCCAGATAGGTTGTGTAGTCTCTGTCTTGGGCAACCTGCTCTAGTTGACCCTGCTCCTTGATGAGATGATCTCCAGAGGTCTCTTTCATCTTCAAGTATTTTGTGATTGTTTGAAGTTTGGCTCCCCTAACTGCACGATCATTAGAAACTTATGTCGTGTTTTGCAATATAATTTTTTTTTTTAATCTGGAAAACACTGTTTGCAATAAATCCATTGCAATCTTTGCTTAAAACATTTTTTTTTTTAGTTTTTAGTTCAAAGGGCTGGTTAAACTTCAGCATATCTACTTAAAACATTAACTGAACAGTCCTCTCTTTTAATACCCTGTTGAACTGTAACACAGCCATCATACTCCTTTTGTCTGGCTCATTAACTGGTCTGTTTTATTACTGAATTCTCTGTATTGAGTTTGCACATTGAGATTGTGTTCTTATGTCAAAGTGAAATTCTAAAAGTAGTGCTCACTAATAGTTCTGTTTTAATTTTAAATATTACAAGTACTTTTAGCTGATAACAAGAGATGGAATTAATTTCTCCCACTCCTCTAGCCATTCCCCTATTTTCTCCTTTCTCCCTCCAGACTAGTGCAAGTGTGCAGAAATACTTTTTGCAATGAATCTCTGGTACTGATCTTTATTTTGGTAGAAAGAAAGGAAACCTAATAAAAACGAATGACCAGTTTTCATTAAACTGATGAGTTGTAGAGGCTTCCTTTGATCCCTCACATTGAAACGGCTCATTCCTGACGAATGAGTTTCGCTGTAAGAAATCCAGAAATGAATTCTGCACACCTCAGTCAATTAAAGGAGTTTAAATACCTCAAGGGCAAACTGAAATGAAAATAGAGAGGCTGTTTCCAAATGCTGACAAACAGGAAAATCAGTGTGACAGGCTTGTGCTTTGCCTCCCCTAAAGTCCCCAAGTTTATCTTGGGTTGCAATGTCTTTAGAAATCACTGTAATTTTCTAATTGTGCAGATTCTGAGGGGATTGTGGTTTGGTTTTGTTGCTGTTTACTCTCGTTTTAAGTACATGATTGGTCTTGGCATTTTTATAGCATCAGATAAATCTGTGATGATGTCCAACTAGATGTTTCTGTTTTGAAAGTAGCTTTATTGAAGACTTACACAAATCATTAAGTCACATGCTAACTCAGATGGCAGGTGGGAAAAAAAACCCTTTGCCAACAAGCGGCAAAAGGATAAATCTATCCAGCATCCATCATCTTCAGTATATCCCTTATTCCACATGCACACTTTGCCAGGAGTAAGAAGGAAAAAACTGATGTTGATTCCTTCACCTGTGTAAGGACAGGAGGTTAAAATTTGTGATTTGCAATATTTTATGCCTCTGTGTTGCCAGCATAAAGACAACGTCAGGATTAACTAAAACAATGTAGTTGTCTTCTAGGTAATAGTGGTGGTTCCTGTCCAAATAGGAGGGAAAAGTAAAATTTATCAAGCCCTTTAAACTACTGTCTGGACAAAGATATTTTTTTTAAGTTATTTTCCATGTGCTTTGTGAAATATTTTGGGTTTGAAAAGCCTTAAACACAGAGCTTCCTTAATATCCCACAAACTACACGAGCCTAGATGTTATAATCCTATTGGAGTCTCATATGCATTTAAAATAAAATAAATTTTTTCAGTATTATAGGTGTTATAGGAAGCTGCTTTCAGACACCAGTTTGAAAACTGTGTCTCGTCTTGTTTCATAATCTCCTTTCCTGTTATTGCTGGAAAAGTGGAGACGTTCTTCCCAAATGTCTGAAATCTAGGGATGCTGGTGACAGAAAACTTGCATCGTTCTGCATTCACCTTGCATATGCATTTCCCGCAAGAGCATGTGCTCCAACAATGAGTAATTCCTGTTTATTTACAAAGCAGGTGTTTATAGACTGCGTAACTTCTACAGCAAAAAGCTTACTTTTCTCTCTTCTTCTTTACTCAGGATTAAAAAAAACAATGATTAGTCCACTTAATTTGTCCATGGTATTTGTTGGAATGAATAGGCTGAACTAATATTTTGGTAGTTATTGAATACTTTAACCGGGATTGTATGAACTGGTTCTGAATTCCAGGTGATAGTTTATGCATATGACTCTTAAAAAACCTTGAGTTTCTGCACTTCTGCAGCTCTAGTCTCAAGTATTAACAAGAATATTTATGATATTGACTTCAATCCAGCAATAATTTGGGCCCCTGCTTAACTTTAAGAACACAAATAGCCTTTTTGCGTGTAACGATACTGCACATCAGCTTAAACGCTTTGCCAGATTGGGACCAGTATTACAGTAGAGTAGAATGAAAATTGGTTTAGATGCCATTACTCTTAATCCCAAGGAAGAAACATTGAGTTCACTTAAATTTTCCTCACAATCTTTAAAAATCATACATTTGACTCACAAGACTTGAAAAAAAAAATCTTCCTTCTGTCTATTGTCTATATTGTCTAATGTATTTTTGTTCTCTTTGTAGTGTGGTTAGCGACAAGGTAGTAGAGCTACATTGGAAAATAAAAAGTAAAAAAAAATAATTCAGGATTGATATAGTTCAAAAATATTATTTCTTCTAGTACTGTATAAAACTGGACTGAGTCTCAAATATTTACCAAAGTTTTGGAAAAAAAAGGTTACATATTTACCTTTATGGAGATTAAGAATTAATCAATTTATGTATCACTGCGTAACTCAGATTTTCCTCCAAATTAATTCATGATTGGAAGACCCAGACTAATCTGCTGAAATAAACATTGATACTTTTTTTTGCAAGCCCAAATAGTAAACCTCTTCCTCAAGGACCAATGTTTTGCCTCAGTGGTTTTCTCTGTGCTCTTACAATGGATCAGAATGTGATTACACTGAGGGGGGAAATAATAGTTTATTTTCAATGTTTTCACTTGTGTTCTGAAATGAGATTAGTATCTTCTTCAATGTATTGGTTATTTACAATTATTTGGTGTTTAAATTACAGGAATGATTCTTCTGTAGTTCAATAAACAGCAATTTACTGTGAGTTTTTGAATGTTAAAATATGAGAAGAGGTTGGTCATCTCTGATGCAGTGGAGAGATGATTTACTCCTAAGCTGTAAGCCTCTGACTTCAGCTTCTCCTCTGAATAAACACATAGGATGTATTGAAGATTTCCTAGTGCAAATATTTACAATCTACTGGTTATTTCTGAGAAGGATCTCTCCTGGTAGACCCATTTGCTAGACTATTTCCAGAGAGAAAAACAGAAATGAGCCTAGAGATTAAAAAAAAATATAAAAAAAAATTGGGTGTGAACACCGATAATTCCTAAGGCACTAATGTTTGCCTAACATTATTAATGGTAGTATGTTATATTATCTGCCAAGTGAATACACAGATATAATTTTTTTTCCCCTGAAGCACCTTTGTCTGTACTAAAGCACAGTATAAATCTACACAGTCTATCTTGCTCACTGTGCTAAAAAAAAAATCACAGTCTTCTATACAATGGATAAAACTATTTCAGTGACCAAGGTTCAAGTCCTCCCTTGTGTTTAGATCATGGAGAGCACCCTTCATCTGTTCCTGCCTCATGAAGAAGCAATATGGAGAAAAGTGGTTCTCAAGAAGCCTGCCCGTCTTGAAGGGGGGGAGCCATCTGTCAAAGAGCTGCCTTTGTTGCGCGAAGTTTCCGTCAATGCTATCCTGCTGTGCAACAGGCTGACATCTGAGAAGGGTAATGACCAAGATGAACAGCCTTTGCCCTGCTTTAAAAATGCTTTTTCTAAGTCTAAATTCTCACAGGATGTAGGCATTTTTCATGCTTTAAGTAACATCCATTGAAGCAACATGCTGAAAGATTTCCTTCAGTTCAGATTGAATTAAGCAAATGGAAAAAATCTACAAAACACTGAAAAGGCACGTTCGTCTTGGTCTTTTTGTTGGAAGGACAATATTTTATATAAATAATTGGAGCAATTGATTGCCTTGCTTTTAGACAGCCAATTACTCAGTTTATAAGAGAAGAAAGTAAAGCAGCTGACCACTGTAAATTTCTGAAGTGGAAGGAAAAGTAGGCAAACTTAGGAATTTTTAAGTTGTCTTTCAGCTCAGGTCACAATTATGCCTTATGATACAATTAATTTAATTTCATATTTCTTCCCAAGAGAATGTATAAATAACTTTCTTTGTATAGTATGTGTTTGCTGGGAATAAAGTAATTGTTTTAAGGAATTTGTGGGAAATAGTTTAGGAGGCTGGGAGTTCCAACTGGTGTTTTTGGGGTTGAAAGTATTTTTTTTTTTCCAGGGCTGTACATCTTTGGCTTGTATCCCTCAGCTAGTAATTACTGCAAGATCTGTGGCTGTGTAGTGGTTTAAAAGGGAAATGTCAAAATCTACAATTGTTCCTGTTGCCTTCAATAACTAAAATCAAGAAGCAGGGCTATGGTTTTCTCCAAGAGATAAAAATAACTAGAAAGGTGTAGCAACTGGTGTTTGTATTCCAGTAGACAGCACTCATCTCTCCAAGTCATTATGAAACCAAGACCTTTGTACTAGAGAAGATGCCATGCTTCATGTGCCATCTTTCGCATCAAGTACAAATCTGAACCTAAGTGTGCTGTCCAATTTCCAGCTCCGGTAATTATATTCTGTCCATTAATATTCCCTTTGCAGTTTCAGTAGACAGATTTTTATTTTTTTTTTCACCTTCTGTCTAGGAGTATTCTAGTGCGATCAGTGCCGTTATTCTGTTGTCCCTGTGTTTTCCAAATGAATTTCAGTTTAAGGTAGCATATTCTTTCTTTCCATCCCTGATCTGGAACCTTAGAGCACCATGGTTTTCATAAAAAGAAGGCTTTGTTGTAGGAGCTCAATATTACTTAGGGGAATTTGTTCTGCATAGAATCACAGAATGGTTTGGGCTGGAAGGGACCTGAAAGACCATCTAGTTCCAACCCCCCTGCCATGGGCAGGGACACCTCCCACTGGCCCAGGTTGCTCAAAGCCTCATACAACCTGGCCTTGAACCCCTCCAGGGATGGGGCATCCACAGCTTCTCTGGGCAATCTGGGCACTGCCTCACAACCCGCGCAGTAAAGAATTTCTTCCTTATATCTCATTTAAATCTTCCCTCTTTCAGCTTAAAACCGTTACCCCTTGTCCCATCTCTACACCCCCTGATAGAGTGCCTCTCCATCTCTTCTGTAGCCCCCTTTCAGCGCTGAACAACCCAAACTCTCTCAACCTGTCCTCGTATGGGAGGTGCTCCAGCCCTCGGCTCATCTTTGTGGCCTCCTCTGGACCCACTACAATGAGTCCGTGTCTTTCCTGGGCTGAGGACTTAGAGCTGGATGCAGTACTCCAGGTGGGGTTTCACAAGAGCAGAGCAGAGGGGGAGAATCACTTCCCTCGACCTGCTGGTCACACTTCTCTTGATGCAGCCCAGGACACAGTCAGCCTTCTGGGCTGCAAGTGCACGTTGCTGGGTCTTGTTCAGCTTCTCATCAACCGGCACACCTCAAGTCCTTCTCCTCAGGGCTGCTCTCAATCCATTTTCTGCCCAGCTTGTGTTTGTGCTTAGGATTGTCTTGACCCCCATGCTGGACCGTGCACTTGGCCTTGTTGAACTCCATGAGGTTGGCATGGTCCCACCTCTCCAGCCTGTCCAGGTCCCTCTGGATGGCATCCCTTCCCTCAAGTACATTGACGCCACCACACAGCTTGGTGTTGTTGGTAAACTTGCCGAGGGTGCACTCGATCCCACTCTCTGTGCCTCTGACAAAGATTTTAAACAACATCGGTCCCAATACTGGCCCCTATGGAACGCCACTAGTCACGGGTCTCCGTTTGGACATTGAGTCGTTGATGGCAATTCTTTGAGTTTGACCATCCAGCCACACGAGAGGATGAACAGCTGGCTGTCTGCTGCTAATTTTGCACTACCAGTTGTTGCAAAAATGCGAACATACCTGTCAAATAATACATCCTAGGATTTTTTGTTGGCGTTAATAATTATATTTCTGAAAAGCAGGATGGTTAAGAGGGTCACTTATTATTTGGTCACATTTTGAGGCTTTGAACTGGATCCATCGAGGCTGAATACTGTCAGGTCAGTGGTTGGAATGAGCTGTCCACCTTCCGTCTGATTTCATTAACTGAATATTTGTGGTCGTTTCATTTCTGTACTATTACTGTGTGAACGAAATGAATTGACAGAGAAAGCAATCACCGCATGGTGCACGAACTGGAACTTCTAATGTAAAATGTTGGTTGCTTCTCCAAACGTAGCTAATTATCAAAGATTCTCAAAAGGAGAGCAATACTCTTTTGCAAAATAAGCAGCCAGCATTATGGACCATGCTCCACGTATCTATTTCTGTGTGTGGAATCAGTATAACATGTTGTAATACCTTGTAAATTACTGTAGGCATAAATTACATCCATCTGCACCATATCAGAAACAATTCATGCTGATGAACACATTGCGTCAGAGCTTACAGCACTTGCACTAGAGATAGAAGCAATTAGATTTCTTTTTATGGCTTGGTCACTTCATGTTGTTCTCCTCCACCCTTGTCCTGTCCTCTTTTCTAGGCAGTTGTTAGTGCTTTTAGCCTTTTCTTACTGAGGGGTATAGAATAAAATTAAGAAAAAGGCTAGTGGTGGACAAAGAATAGAAAAATGGACTGAATTAAGAAGTTCCATAAACTGATGTTGGTTAAAACATCTTAACAGTCAACAGCCTTTTTAAAGAATCATCAACAGATTAGTCTCTGTGGTCTCAACAACTTCATCCTATCAGGACATACATCTTCAAAAGAAGTTGCTCATTGCAGATGGTATACAAGGGTGTGATAAATGTGATTTGAGAGTGTACTTCTTGCAAAAATCTTTTCCATCTATGAGAATAATTTATGTAAACTCTTTCTATACTTTTTATATAAATATTATTCTTTACTTTTTAATATAAAATATTTTAACAATTTGCAGTATGAGTTTTGAACTAAAAAACCTATACGTTCTCACCTAATGACCTTGATATTTGTTTTTATAGTGTAGATATGCAGTCAATCAAGATACTTCGTCAGTCCCTGATGAAAACATTTCTTCTCAGGATGTTAAGATTGCACATCCATTGTTATCAATCTTCCTAAGGAGAAAAAAGCCCTGAGTTTTCTGTTGCTAAGGAAGGTTGCAATACATATGTCTAGTTTCTTATGTGGTCTTCATTACTGTAGTATCTTAGCCTTCTCAGAACAGATGGGGAGAGGAAGTGCAGTGAAATCAAATTTGAAATTACACAGGAAGTCTATAGCAGACATACAAACGTAAATGAGTCTCCCAGTTTGATTAATATAAAATTGTCCATTCATTGTAATAAAGAAGCACTATCTGAAGCAAGGAGCTTCTGCATAACCTTTTCAGAAATACTAACAAGCTGTTTATACATGGAAAAACAAAGTTTGGTCGCATATAATTATCAGGATTCCCTGTTTGAGGATTTGGTCATTGTAGCTGTCTTGAAGATACCTCAAGCTACCTCTTCAAATTCTTCTAATAAATATTCCATTAACTAAGAAAAACTTTGGTAGGTGATTTCTTTATTCACAAATTCAGATATTTTTTCATGTAGAGAAATGATCCTGAAATTTACCATCCCTTAAGTCCCTTATCTCTTAATATTGGTTCTGGTAGCCATGCTAGGTATTTAAATCCATGATGTAGGTTGCATATGGTATTCTGCGATTACCAAAAGGTTCTTGTGCTTTTCAGCATTATTATATTTTTCCCGCTATGGTCAGGGCTAATGCAGGTCTTAATTTGTAATAACAGATGGAAAATTATATATTATAATTGTAGTAATTCATATGTATCCTCATTGTCATCTCCATTTCTCCTTTACCTTAAGGTCATGCTGTTTGATAGACCGTGGAGATGATTTTTTTATGGAGCCTTTTACCTTCAGAGGTTCCCACAAAGCTTTGCACACTTACGGGCTGGAGATACATGGGAGGGGAAGTGCAGACCCTTCTGGATCATAGAGAAATATGGAAGCGTATCCCACAAACTGGATTTTATGGATCAAATCTACTACCAGAAGGGAGTTATATTCTTCAGCCAAAATACCATTAGGGCCACTACTTTTGAATTTAAGGTACCAAATCTGTAATCAGCATAAAACATTGCCCCCTCAGGCCGCAGCTAATTGTACCTATTTATCATTTTCTTAGCAGTTAAATGAACTATTTCTGTGGTGGAATGCTACAGCTGTTTCTTAGCACCGATCAATATTTCAGAATAGTTTATGTGAGAAAATAGAGAAGAACCAGATGCAAATGTAGTGATTTTCTTCAGCCTATAATGTTCTGAAGACTCTAGAGCTGATAATAGCCATATTTTCTTAAGAGGCATGCCATTTCAATAACTACCTGTGGCTAGTGATGAACCTTAGATGAAAGAGTGGTGTACATCCGAGGTCTTAGGTGCCAAGTTTAGATGCTAGCTTATACTGTTTCTTTGAATAAAGACTCCAGCCTGGCTGGTATACTGCTGACACTGCATTCAGAAAGACCCAGTGTTTTTTGGGAAGTTCCTATCCAAGTACAGTTAAGCCTGCTTTAGCATCGTTTCACAATCAGAGCCTGAGACTGTATCGCAGTGTGATGACAGCAGTCTTCAGTAAAGGTAGCATATTATTTTTACAAAATTGCTTAGATTTTAAGTCATAGTGCAAGCTAAAGATACTGTTACAGGATATCTAATTATCTGTTTTTCCTCTTCCTGTTTATGACATTGACTTCATTGGTTAATCCTCATGCCAGTTCTATTTTCAGTGGCATAATTCTTTGTTTCCCAGACCTTTATCCTGGTAGATATGCTTGAACAGTAGTGTTTCATGGATTAATTTTTGGCACCAAGGTTTTATTCTACCTCTAGTTCTGATGTTTAATCCAACATGGTGTGGAGATGTGTGTGTGTTTGTGGGCAGCATCGGACACTTCAGAATTGGGAAGCTGTTTCTAAAATCTCCACTTATGTTGTCTAAAATGGAAATTACTTTATTAAAAATAACTTGGTTCACTTCAGTGCACCTGTTTCTATGCAACAGCAAAGGCACCTGTGTCCTATTAATGCTTACATTATGCAGCATATTTGAAAATTTTATCACTCAGGTGGATTATCCTCCTGGGAGCCACATGTATCACTCTTGACTCAGCTCTTACTCTCTCTATATGTAAAATTGTTAGATGATCTTCAGGTTACTTGAATGTGTTTGCAGCTTGAATCCTTAAAAACATGTTACTCAGGCAAGTAAAGACGAAAATTATTCCAGTTTACTGGTAGCAGGTCTTCATGTTTTTCTATGTTCTAGTCACCCGGTATCTATTTTGAACTGATCCATTCTTTTGCACTGCCATTTAAACTAAAAGAGTTACGTAGCTGGGAGGTTGTCTACATCTGCATGTCACTAGCTTTCTCTGTTGTTCAGCAAAAAGCAGGAAATAATAATGCCTCTCACATTGCTTCTTGACTAGGTTAATTATTTTTAGTAGAATATCAAAGATTGTGAACATATTTTTAAGAGAATTAGATATTTTCTGTCTGTAGCAATGTTAATTTAATATTTACATTAACATATGGCAATTGGATCTCAAGCTTCAGTTGACTCCCACAGAAAAGATGAAGAAGAAATTGCACTTCTTTTGCCCAGAATCTTACTCAATTTACCCTAAAACCGATAGTGTAAATTGACATCAAGGCTATGGAGCAGGGCTGCATATTACTTTGTTAGCTAAATATGCTGTGAAACTTTCAATTTTCTGCTGTGGCACTACAAGTAGATGGGCAGTCTTATGTTACATTTCTTATGTAGCAGCCGAAGAATGCCCAAATATAATGTGAATCTTGTTTAAAATATGGAACTCAATGGTGATTACCCAAGATGTTTATTTCCATTGTTTCGGGATAACATCTTCCCTTTTCTACTTCATCATTTTTCTTAAATTAATACTTTAAAAGGTAACGTCTCTCCCTAAATAGGATTTTGCTGTGTTGTACAGCAAGGAAACCCACTACGAGTAGTATAACAGTCTTCCAGGATGCATGGAGCTCTACTGAGAGAGACCTTAGAGATCAGCTAAGTCATCTCTGGCTTCAAAAGCGAGATGAAATATAACTAATTCCTGACATGTCTTTATGTAACCCATTCTTAAAAATCCCTCCTAGTCTTCACAGGGTCCCTTGACCAAAAGGTAGGTCATATGAAACCTTACAGACCCTGATTCTGATTTCTTTTTTTTTTTTTTTTTTTTTTTTTTTTAGCGTTTGGGCTTTTTTCCAGCTGTAGCCTTTTCATTTGTTTCTGTTTTCTGATGGTATACTAAGTTGATGAAAGTTTGATCTGCTGATATCCTTGAGAAGACTTGATCATTGTATAATCACAATGTTTTAATGATATTTATTTGGTTCTAAGCATAAATTATATATATTATATTTCTACAGACCTACATTTTAACCTGATGTCTTTGGCAGGAGGAACACAGGGGCTAGTGTGTTTTCCTTCCCTTTGAAATTTAAAAAGATGGCTTGGTATGAAAAAAGTATTGCTTGTGATAGTTAAAAACCTAAGATCAGTTGTGTCAGGGGCTATAGCAATCTTTAGGTAGTGACTGAGGTTAGAAGGGAATTCTTACCCACTATTAGAGTGGTCAGGACCTTTTTGGTGGTTGATTGGTTTCTTTGTGGTACGTTCTGTAGTAGAGAGTCTATACCACTTTCTGGGGTCATGCACTGAAATACTTGCAAGTAATTATTTAGAGAACCATGTAAATAGGAGAACTAATGCAAAAGGTCTATTATAGCTTATATAATAAAAATTCTGTTAATAGTATTCTTCCTAGCATCTTTTCGGGGCCTTAGTATCCTATCATCTCTATAAATGATTCTTCGTGATCATGGGGAAGCTTGCGAGACACTGTTTGCATTCTGGCTAAAGAAAATTACATCAGTCTCCAGGGCTGCCAGTTTAGATAGCATTAAATGCACTAGCCACCACTGTTTTGCTTTAGAAGTCAAGCTTATGAAATATTTTATTTGTATTTTTATTTCTTTTTAAGCATGCATTTTCACCTACTGGCTCTTTGCTCAGTGTGAAATGGAAACTCTTATTATCTCTGTAATGCAGATCCTTCATTTCTCAGGGTCATGTTTCAACTGAGATACAGATGTCAAGTGCTTACAGGGAGCAAATAATTCATTTTTGTTTTCTGATGTTTCCTAGATGAGTCCCTTGTCAAATCCTGACAACTTGTGAAGATTGTCTATTTTGGGACAGAAGGTATAGCCCTGATCTCATGAAAGTGAAAATGTGTATGACAAATACAGCATATGATTTATTGGATGGTTGTGTTACTCTGTTAAGTTAACCATTACATCATATCTGCTTCTACCATGTTTCTGTTGATACTTATTTTTCTGCTAAAAGTAGGGAAATTATACACATAACTCAAAAGTATGAAGTCAGTTTTGACTAAATATCTCTTCTGAGATGAAAATTATGTAAGAAAATAAACGTTTATGACTTGTTTATAGAAAAAATCTCTTTAAAGGACTGAAAGACTATTTTTATAATTGTTCGTGTACAAATATCCACAGTTTTAGAAAGCAGGATTTGTAAGTGGACCAAGACAGTACTTACAGGTACAGGATTTTAGTGTGTTAGTAGCATGTTCTTACTACTGTATAGTATCCAAAGCAGAAATCTTCTCTTACTGTTCCTACTGTATGTTCATACATGAGGTTGTATGATGACTGGTCTTCCTGCCTGAATCAATGACATTGATCTTAATTGCAGAAATTAGCAATTTGAATGTCAGTTACTAGCCTTCCTTTGAAATCTGTCCCGAGCCCCATTCCTAGCAACTATTGAATTATTTAAATTGAGACGTATTTTTAATTGACATAAGGGTGAAGAAGAAAGGTGGTAATAGCATTTATTGGGTTGCACGTTTGGTTTGGGTTTTTTTCTGTAGTCTTGTATTTGGCTAAACTCGAAGTAAAAACTGAAATTTTTCACTACTAGAGACTACTCTTCCAGATTTTTATTTTGTTATTTAGGATTTGTGGGATATCACTAGGCTGATTCAAGTCTGTAGCACGTTACAGCGTTCTAAATGATGTTTGATTCTGCCATGTGTCATTCTGTGTTGTGGCACACCAGAGAAATATCATGATTGATCAAGTTTATCGATACTTAATTTATCCTTATTATAGTTTTATCTAATACATCTATTAATTTGATTTATATTCTTCGTCACTAAGTGCCAAAACACAGATAGTAGTTTATCGTAGTTTATCCTGGAAGATGTTATTTTGAGGAAAGTTCCTCCTTATACTGTAGTTTAGGAGAAGTTTAGTATCGGTTTAGCCAAAAGGCAGTTATGTTGCATTATGGCATTTTCCAGCTGAAATTTCAGAAGGGTTGTTTTGGCGATGATTTTATCAACCAGCTGTGAGGATTTATCTAGAAGATTAAAAGACTAGGGCTCAAATCTGTGAATTAGAAGGGTGGATTTCTTTGGCCTAATTAGTTTTTCATTATCAGCGTTGCATTTATTTAGCTGATAATACTTTATTATGCCATTAAGGTTATTTGTTTGCATTTGGAGTCAGGGCAGGGAATCAAAATACAATTCCTCAAGAGAAATGAGGAGGCATGACTGGTCAGCAGTGTCTATGGCCCCGTTATTTTACAGAACACAGCAAAACCATTTTCAAAAAATGCATTACTGAATAAAGGTTAAGGGAGCTGATAGACAACAACACATAGAACAATGTTCTGGAGATATTCTGTTTTTACTCATATAACGACCTTTTTCTTTTCTTTCCCTTTGAAAAAAAAAATAAATACAGGTTAAGGGGGCTAGTTAGGAACTGGGAAGGTGAAAGAACCTTTCTGGGCTGCAGTGATTTCCCCTTTCAATCACGCTGTACAAAACACTGAGCATAAGAGCTCAAATAAGGTGGAAAATTGCTAAGGCAAAAAAGAAATGACTCCATGGAGATGAGGTTGATTTTGCACATATTTGTTTGGAGGTTGGCTGTTCACTTTGTTTTACTGCTGCATTGCTGACAATACGTCAAAACAACAACAAAAAATGAAAACTTGCAAATACCAAAAGAAAAGTATTTGGCTAGAAACCAAATTATCTTGAAAATGAGATGCTAATGCATAGAAGGGGGGAATACATTAAAGGAGAAGAATTTCCACTTCTGTAATTATTGTTGTCACCTCTACTAGAGTGGTGAATAATTTGCTTCTGCTGTGGCTTTCATTTGCTCTTTGCATGGAACAATATTCCAACTGAATGCTGTGGACCATGGAAGGGAGTTCAGTGGCTCATTGGAACACTCAAGAAATTTTTCTTTCTGGCTTGTCTTTGTTTTCCAGTGAATGTAACCCTTTAAAATGTACATATGTACATGTACTGCGAAGTGAGCTATAAAGAAGGAAGTATTGCAAATACCATGTGAATGTATTTTCACGCTGAGTAATCATTGCAGGAGCCTCAATTCTTAACATATTATGTGTTTCTTTCTCTTACCCATTGGTCACTAAAAACTTAATCTAAAGTCCAGTGAAATCAGTTGGAAGGATCTAATTCTAGTTTAATTTAGTAATGGCTGTTAACAAAAAAAAAAAAAAAAAAAAAAAAAAAAAGAAAGCTGGAAAACTGCAGGAGTCTTTTTTCCCTTTTGTCTTCCCTCCCAGGTTATATATATAGTCACTTGCGTAAGGAAGCTGGCGAGATTTTTAATGTATGTGGTGTAAATCTAGTGACTAAAAGATTTCACCTGTTGGTAACTATTCTTGCGGTATATTTTGATCTGTATGGATCTTAGCAGATGTTAAATGTCTAGTTTCCTTCATTGAAACCTGGAACTTTTTTTCACTTCATTGAAATCATCGTGATAACTGCCATCCCTGTATCCTATTTGTCCCCTCCAAGAAGAGCCCTATCAATGGTAGACAGTCTTAAATTCCGCTGACATGATAAAATCATATTTATTCCTACAAAGATTAATTCTTGGGAATGTTTTGTATGGAAGTGATGGTCCAGAGACCAAAAGTGAGGTGCATTAGCAAAGAGCTACAAGCAATCCTTGCTAATAACTTTTCATCCCTTGGTGTATCTGTCACGTAATTGTTAATTTAATCTTTGTGGATTTAATTATTCATGAATCTTTAGTAGAAACTCGCTAACCGTTCTTATGTGACTTAGGAGCCTAAGTCTCATAATCATAAATTAATTATGTAAGTAGAAGCAAGAGCCTCATTGACAATCAATTAGTTTTAGGTCTGTAAGTGACACTGTCACTTTGGAAAACAGAATTAAGGCTTATAAATAATTTGGGTACTTCAATATTTTTATGTTGTGTTTTTGCTACAAAACAGGTATAACATTTTTTTGGTAATCGCTATTGAAGCTGAGATTAATATTTAAATATTTTTTAAAAAATTGCATGAATGAAAACAGTAGCCATCCTACTCAGTAAATTTTAGGTCCAACAGGAGTAAATAGGTGAGCAAATACCTGTGCTCTGGTTGAAGATACTTCGTCACAAGAACCCTCTGATTATATAGAGATCTCCCGGCCCCAAAAGCCTTACACGGTGCCAAGTGTTTAGCTTTCCTAAGATGAGCCTAACCAATAGGTCAGTTCTGAGTTCTGCTTAGAAGTAGGGGAAGGGAATGTACCCAAGAGGAGTAAACTACTAAAGAAGCTCCTAGAATTGCCTGAACATAAATTCCTACCAGTTTCTTTTAATAATTTTCTTGTTAGTAGCGTGTCTGCAGGAAGTTTGCATGATGCTCTTGTGCCTTCTTCTATTCTTGGATTTTTTAGTGGTGAAAGACTGACTTGCAGATGTCAGCAACATGAAAGGAATGAACATCTGCTGCCCTCGTAAACTTCCATTAGATATCTTCCCTGATGTGTCTGAGTGCAAGCTTGGGTATGGCCTTGGAGATGTGTTATGCTGAAGTCTCTTCTAGGGCAGATAGCCAAATTAAAATTGTTTACTTCTATCGCACAGGCACACTATTAAATCTACATTAATTAGTCCAATAAAGTACATACTACGAAGGAGGGAGAAGACTATGGTTTAATTTATAAAAACATGACATTGAAATATCTTGTTTTTTTAAAAAAAATCTGCTTGGAAAATCTGAGAATAGTAAACTTTAATATTAGTGTGCTAATATCAGTAGTGATGTCTCCTGCTTTTCGTATAAATGGCACTCTAATGTATTATGCTGGTAACTGTCCATATGCATCACAATATGTAGTATACGTGTATATATACACATACACAGAGTCTGTGTGAATTACAACATATGGGCTGTATGGGATGATGGAGGGATTTAAAAAAAAGCAACTGCATAAGTTGGAATGTTTTGTTTTGGAGGGATTTTGCTTTCAGAAGTAATTTAAGCATTGTTCTACAATGTTAAATCTTAGCCAGCATACCAAGCTGACATAGAGACCGTTATGAAATATAGAAATGAAAATACCTTATAAGAAATAGTCTTGACTAAGTCTTGATACAAAAAAAGATAGGAGTGGAGATGAAATAGAGAGCTATGTATTTCTTTCATTATTTGCATGTTGTCTTCATCCAATAATAGGAATTTCTATAAATTTAACCAAAATAATATTCTCTGAGAAGGTTCTACACAAACAATCTGAATAGTTGGGTTTTTTTTTTCCTCCCTAAGAACACAAATACAAGATTTTGATATTTTTCTATCTACATCTCAGAATTTAAGATATCAACAGATGGGTGGAGGGCATTGCCATTGATTTTTAAGTTTAAGCATAAAGATTTTCCAGGACTTCTTAGTCCATGCGTCTCTAGCTAAAAAAACAAGTACAGTCTTTTGGAGAGAGTATAAATCAGCTCTTCAGAGAAATGTCTTCTTTTCTGGTTTACAAAGTGCTTCCCCTGACTAAAACTCCACATGAAACTGTTTAATGTTCGTAGTCACCCGTCACTCTGCTTAGAGAGAAAAGCCTCTGGTTCTTATGCACAAAGTCATCCCACTCCAAAGTGTTTCACTGGGTCATTTCAGAACTCCGTCTCTAGTCTGTGTATTTTAATGTCAATAGAGTATGCTTCTGGTTTTTATCCCTAAACTTTTCTTGGCAAACATGAAAGGGATCAGTTGACCATCTGATGGACTCAGTCAAGTTGCCTGTCAGACTTCTCAATTTGCAGACTCCATCTGGTATGAAGTCAGGAAAACTGTCCGAGAACAAGTTCCGATTTGATTTTTTGACTCCTTAACCTTTTTGGTGAGTTCCACCCATGAATCCAAACCAGCCTGAAGAAAAGCCAAGTCATTACCTTGCGATAAGAAGAGCAGCACTGAAGGATTTGCCTGGGGCTCAGAACACTGTAAGAGGCCATACTTTTTACGTT
>NW_010101270.1:0-575 GCF_000699245.1 Pterocles gutturalis
TCTCCAGGGGGTTTGTCCCCAGAGGGTTTGTCCCCGGTGGCTGGTGGGTTTGTCCCTGGGAGAGTTGACATTGGGTGGGATTGTCCCCAGAGCTGGTCCCTGATACCTGACGGGTTTGTCCCTGGGGGGAGTTGTCCCCAGCATTCGGTGGGTTTGTCCCCAAGGATTTTGTCCCCAAAAGACTGGTCCCTGGTGGCTGGTGGCTTTGTCCCTGGTGGCTTTGTACCTTGGGGGGGTTGGTCCCCATCACCTGGGGGGTCTGTCCCCAAGGAGTTTGTCCCCAGAAGGCTGGTCCCTGGTGGCTGGTGGCTTTGTCCCTGGTGGCTTTGTACCTTGGGGGGGTTGGTCCCCATCACCTGGGGGGTCTGTCCCCAAGGAGTTTGTCCCCAGAAGGCTGGTCCCTGGTGGCTGGTGGCTTTGTCCCTGGTGGCTTTGTACCTTGGGGGGGTTGGTCCCCATCACCTGGGGGGTCTGTCCCCAAGGAGTTTGTCCCCAGAAGGCTGGTCCCTGGTGGCTGGTGGCTTTGTCCCTGGTGGCTTTGTACCTTGGGGGGGTTGGTCCCCATCACCTGGGGG
>NW_010101271.1:0-19128 GCF_000699245.1 Pterocles gutturalis
CTAACATTCTGTGATTCTGTGATTCTGATCAACTACCACTGGGAGAAACTTTTTCACTTTTTATCGCTCTGCCTTCTCGGTGGAAAAGTAGATGTTTCCACGGTGTTGTGTCAGAAGAAACAGCAAGGCGGAAGGGTGCATCTCCTCAGCTGCCCAGCTGTGGCTCAGCCTGCTGGTGGGTGATTTCAGCAGCGGGCTTCTTCCAGAGAGAGGAGCATGATGCAGCAGGTTTTGCACACCACAACAGGAGACTCAGAGAGCTCCTCTGACAGCTCAGAGATGCTGCCCTGCAGTGCTGGGGTTGGAGACTCAGCTCCCTGGGCCACACCTGTGTTCAGATGAGCTCCCTCTCACACACCTGATTCCTGTGGTGATGCTAAGGTTGTGAACAAGGGAAAGGAGACCAGGGTGCTGTGGTAATGGTTTGAGAGATTCAAATGACAGCATGGTTGCTTGTCAGACAGCCACTGAAATATTTCCCTAGGTGAAACTGGACTGTGTGAAGCTGCAGGGCTTTGGGTGCCACTGGAAGGAATTTGGGGCCCTGAGTGACGTCAGACTTTGTCTCAGACAGCTGTTATCCCTTGATCTCAGCAAAGAAGGCAAGTCACAGACTTGCCCCCCTATATCCTTTACCCTTTTAGCTCAGCTTATTTCACTCAGTACCATGAGCAAGAAGGTCTCTCTCCATGTCTATAGGCCATCACATGCAGACACCGAGTTCTACGTACAGCTCCTATGTACATGCTGTAAGTGACAGGTGGCCGTTTCCCTAAACAGCAAGGTTGTCCAGGGAATTCACATGTATCTGTTAACAAAAGCCACAGAACCAAGATATTTTTATGGCAGTAAGTTTTTGACTTATTGCCTAAACACCGTGGGAGGAGACTGTGTCATAAATTACAGATCCTATTGACAGCTTGCAAATAGAAATGTTGCTAAGGTTAGGACCCAAATACACCACCAGTCTCATACCTGGTTCTAAACATTCTTAGTGGAGTATTTGCTTGTTTTTAGACTATTATAAGATTTTAGGTTAGTGTAGAGAGATGAAATATGTTTGGAATTATAATTCAAGGCAGGAATAAATATCAACTCCCTGTATATCTGGGGAACACCTGAATATACTGACCTGCACTTTGGGGGTCAGATTTATTTATCCTCCTTAGCATGAAGATCTAAAGAAAGGGGCTTGTATTCCACAACAGAATTTTTTTCTTTCCTTTGAGGCATAACATCTCTTCTGTAGTGCATAGTCATAGAAAGCTGTGTACCACATCTGCTGAAGTGTTTGCAAAATAATAATAAAAAAGAGTATTACATATTTTGTCTGACACTTTTTTTGTCTTTGACTTTTTGTTGGAAGATTTTTTTTTGTATTTGTACATACTATTCTGTGCAGTTAATGTCACAGTTACATACATTTTGAAAAATATTGTTTATTTAATTTCGAAATTGCACAAGAAAGGAGAATTACCAAAAATTCACCTTGAGTTTCTGCTTAAATCCGTTCTTATCATGTGTGCGTTGCTATCATACACTAATGAGCTTTGCAGTAATTATGTTTATCACTTACCATTTCATTCTTTTGTTTGTGTCCTTGCCAACTCTCTGTGGCTGTGGGGGGAGTTTTTAATATTTCAAACTTTTAACACATTGTGAAGAACTTCCTAAAAAATAGAGTGAAGACATTTTTTCCCTTTCTCTCTTGGAATCAGGTAAAAAAAAAATCCAATGCATAATCTGTGGTCAATAATAATTATAACCCATTATTACAGAGCACTGGAGCAGGAAAAAAAATCACTTATATTGGAGATATATAAATTGCTTAACTCTTAGAGCAAATACTTTGGAATCAATATAAATTCTCCCTAAGAAAACTATTAGTTTAAAGTTTTCAACTTTCTGACTACAAAACTGTACCTGTGTTTATTGCAAGTGATTGCCTCAACAAAGTAAGATCTACTTTTATGCAATGGGCAAACGAAAAGAGAGTCAAATGGCTAACAGACCATTAAAACCATTAGTTTGCATCTCTGGTAAGGAATGAGTCTTGTTTTTTCCACTAGATAAAACCTTTTTTTGAGACCTGGAAATATGAATAGAAGAAAGAGGAAAAGTGTTTTATAATTTTGTAGGAAAAAAATATTTAAAAATGGTTTCAGAGGTTCTCAAAGAATGAAGGCCAAATCTTCAGCAAAACACCAACATCCACCAGTAAGATGATATGGATCTAACACATCTTTCATATAAAGTAACAATTCAGTCCTTGTAGTATGATGGTATGAAGCACAACTTCTTTGTAACAAACATGGAATTTATTTCCTGTCAGATGAAGGTAAATGTGATATTTCAAAACCTTTACCTTTCTTTCTCTCTTTTATTCTAGAAGGATGAAGCAAATGTTTTCTCAGCCTTGTATTAGTTTTTGTCAAGACCATTCCCTCCCTTTTTCTATTTCTTCTTTTCTTCTTTTTTTTTTTTTTTTTTTTTTTTTTTAAGTCACTCAGTGACTGCTCCATAGATAAAGCCACAGCTCCAGATACCTTGCATGAAGGATGTCTTTAGAAAGTCTGCAAGCTACATTCATTTGTTTAAAGCAATAATATTTAAAACATTGAGGACATTTTTCCAAACACCTTGTAAACCTTGTTATTGCTTGTAAACAACTAGAGTTGAAAGCCTCTAAAATCTCTTACACCATTCTAAAGGCATATTCTTGTCTCCAGTGTATAGCAGCAGTCTGGCACCTTCAAGTATCTCTGATGACCACACACACAGCGACAATGCTAGTGGACCATAAATCAGCTTATGTTCCAGCCGCAACTAAATTAAAAATGTGGAAGGGTATTTTGTTTTTAATAAGCAGTTTCTTTAGGTTAAGATCAGCCTCAGTCCTACCCAGCATGAACAGCCTACTGACAGCTCTGCCTGGGCCAGTGCTGCTCTCATGTGCTGGACTGGCATCATGCAGATAAGTATTCATAGAATCATAGAATGGTTAGGGCTGGTAAAGATCTTAGAGATCATCTAGTTCCAACTCTCCTGCCATGATCAGGGACACCTCCCACTAGACCAGGTTGCGCAAGGGCTCATCCAGCCTGACCTTGAACACCTCCAGGGATGGGGCATCCACAGCTTCTCTGGGCAACCTGTTCTAGTGTCTCCCCACCTTCACAGTAAACACTTTCTTCCTAATATCTAGTCTAAATCTGCCCTCTTCCAATTTGAATCCATTACCCCTCATCCTGTCACTGCATGCCCTTGTAAAAAGTCCCTCCCCATCTCTCCTGTAGGCCCCCTTCAGGTACTGGAAGGCTGCTACAAGGTTCCCCTGGAGCCTTCTCTTCTCCAGGCTGAACAACCCCAACTCTCTCAGCCTGTCCTCCTAGGGGAGGTGTTCCAGCCCTCTGACCAATTTCGTGGCCCTCGTCTGGACCCACTCCAACAGCTCGACATCATTCTTGCTTTGAGGGGCCCAAACCTGGATGTAATATTCCAGGTGGGGTCTCACAAGAGCAGAGTAGAGGGGCAGAATCACTTCCCTCAACCTGCTGGCCATGCTTCTCTTGATGCAGCCCAGGATCCAGCTGGCCTTCTGGGCCACGAGTGCACACAGTTGGCCCATGTTCAGTTTTTCACCTACTGATACCCCCAAGTCCTTCTCCTCAGGGCTGCTCTCAATCCATTCTCCATCCAGCCTGTATTTGTGCTTGGGATTGCCTCAACCTATGTGCAGGACCTTGCACTTGGCTTCGTTGAGCTTCATGAGGTTTGGATGGGCCCACCTCTCAAGCCTGCCACAGTCCCTCTGGATGGCATCCCTTCCCTCCAGCATTTCAACTGCACCACACAGCTTAGTGTCGTCCGCAAACCTGCTGAGGGTGCACTCAATCCCACTGTCCGTGTCGCCGACAAAGATGTTGAATAGCACTGGTCCCAGTACTGATCCCTGAAGAACGCCACTTGTCACTGATCTACATTCGGACATTCAGACATTGACCGCAACTCTCCGAGTGCGACCATCCGGCCAATTCTTTATCCAGAGTGTGATGCATCCATCATATCATACTTTTCCAATTTGGCCACCAGGATGCCATGCGGGACAGTGTATTCTCCGATTGTAATCTCTGCTCTCACCAATTTTGTCTGCTAAAATAAGCTCTTTGACCCTAGCTTTTCCTCTACCCAAATGAACATTCCTGCACAGTGGAAAACAAATATTCTGTCATTTGCACACATGGAGGAAAGTGGTTTAACATGCATTGGAAGTGAGATACTCTGGGCATGGTGACAAATTATTATAAACAGCAGTTTTCAGAGAAACTGAGTGCCCACTGTCTGCCTGTATAATACAAGGTTACTTTCACCACCAGGCAAGACTAGGAATATATCTATGTATTTATCTATCCAACTACCCACAAACAGTCTGTGTTCTAGGGTCTGTGATGTCTTAGAAAATGGGACATCAGCTACAGCAAAGAACAGAAAGCACATTTGTGTTAACATCTGATTTCCTCTCCTGTTTCAGTATTGTCTCCTTGGGGTCTTCTGAATAACTTGTGATTAAGACAGGTGACAAAGGCAGCTGCCGTCTACCCTAGCCATCCCCTCCACAACAGGGTGCTGATGGCACTGGCAATCTTGGTCATGAGCTTTGCAGACCCCCATCTTCTAAATATTGCCTTAAGTCAGAGAGGGAGCCTGACCTGATTCAACAAACAGAGCAGCGAGATAGCAAATTCTCTCTCTCCCGCCTCCTACACTCATCTGTGCAAGAATGATGAGTTAAATTGTAACAAACTAAGCCACAAGGAAACCACAAGGAACTTTCTTTTGTTTATTGCTGGGCTGTCTCCTGGCAGATTCATACAGTGAAAATACAAATGCATCACTGTCAGTACAGAGCTGCTTCTAACTTTTGCTTAGTCTCCAGGTTGCTTTCATTTTGCATGAGGCTTTTCATTACAGTTTAGTGTAAGGATGCAGCAGGCACTATGAAGAGCAGACAGATTACTGACAAGAACAGAGGATCGGCTTGCTTTCCTTTCTCTGTGCAGCACTGTGGTGGTGCAGCTCTAGTGACAGCCCTGGCTGTAGTCCCACTGCCCCAGTGACAAGCTGGTCCAGCCATGCCCTGGGGAACCACCCTGACCCAGCACAGGCAGGATCTGTTTATCCTGAGACTGCCACGCTGGCTGCTTGCAGCATGGCAAGAGGCTTCCCACTGTTTCCCGGCTCTGCAGCTTATACTGTGTTATGCCCCTGCTCAGCCACTTACCTGGGACAGTGAAGTCATGTAATGTTTCCTCTCTGTTCATTCTATGTATTCATTTGCTTTCTGTGAAACATGAGACTAGCAATCCCTGTGTGTTAGGCTGTGCATATTACACTAGTGGCACTATGCTGGGATGGTTGTGCCACAGCTGAGGCAGGATGGGAGGTGCCCTGTGTTTAACTGATGCTGTTGAAAGAGCAGCCCTGCCAGGCAGTCTTTTTCTGATTGTGGAAGTCCTCCTTCTTTTGCACATGGGGTCAGCTCTCAGAGCTCAGTGTCTTGTTTATGTAGTTTCATGTAAGTCTCTTTTTTTTTTTTCCCTTTTTTTTTTTTTTTTAATAGATAATGTATGATTTAACCAACAAAGGAAGTTTATTTTGGACTGCATTTTAATGAAGAAATGTTGAAAATTCCAATTACTTCTTTCTTTTTTCCCCCCCACATCCAGATAGTGGCTTCTTTGACTGCAATCTTCTCCAAGTCATTTACACACAGGAGTATCCAGCATTTAATTCCTGTTTTGATGAACAGTTGAGAGAAGCCCGAATACTCTTGTTCTTGCTCCTTTTCTACTGATTCACTTTATAGTTCACAGCAGATTTTACTTGAGTCAGAAGCTAAAATTATATTTGCTTACTTAATGTATGAGTTTACCTTACTGACACATACTTCCTAGACTCACTTCCATTCTGCCATTTTGCAGAATACCATTAGAAAAAAGCCAATGGTTATATGTAGTGTTATTTACACCTTTAGCTGCGCAAGTCCAGGATGGATAGATTCACTTTTAAAGATTATGATATCTCTGACGTGACTCTAATGTTTTCTAAAAGGCAATCATTAATTCCTTGAAGCCCACCATTAGCCTGGTTTTTTATTAGAAGGTGCTCCTAAGCCAATTAAATTAGGTTGGTAAAATCCCTTTTGTATTTTCATACTTGAGAGTGTATGAGCCAAGAGATAGTTAATCTCAGTAGTTCATCAATTTTACCAAAGAAAGAGAAATATGTCACAATTTGCTTGTCAGTATCTGAACTTAATGAAATTATGTTCCTGAATTCTTCCTTGTCTTTGTCTTAACGATCAACCTCTCCTGAAATCCTGTTCTTTACCTTTCTTCTCTGCTAACTGTGGACTTTGCTTATAGTTTAGCTTCTACCCTATACATTCACTGCAAATTATAAATGCAGAGATCATAATTCATAATTTAAGTATGAATTTAGAAAACAGTTTACTGACTTACTTCAATAACTGCTGAATTTAAGTTAAAGTTAACCCATGAAAAATAAAATTTGCCTTCATTTGTCCAGCCATTTCCTTTTCAGCTATTTTTCGTTGTCAAACTTATTGACTACATCTTCTCCTAAGCTATATGAAAACTCATCGGGGTAGCTTAGCCTTTTTTTCTGTTTGGGAGGCTCCAACTGCAGAGTTGCTCCAAACCTGACTAGGATCTTTGAGTGCTACTAGTAAAGTGAACAACTAGGTGTGTAAGTGAGTAACCATTGATATGTGACATCAGATATTAACAAAGCTATTACTTCTATGCATAATAAGAAACAGTTTTGAAGCTTACAGTGAAGTAAAAGGTGCTTTTTCTCTTTCCTTTCCAGTTGCCTGAAAACAAAAAAATTACATGTGCTATGGTCTTTTCTCCAGCAGAGGTCACAAGAACACAAGTTATTGGCCTGCATCCATATGAACAACTGCCTTAGGAAAGGATAAATCCTTATTATTTGATCCTGTAAACGCTGACAGTGCTAAGGCTGCTAGTAGAGTTTCAGATCAACTGGGAATTTGTGTGAACACCAGAGGTTTGCTGATGCAATGTTTGGACTAATGCCAGTAGTACAAGCTTTGCTCTGCTGTGGCTATCTGAAAGGAACAGAGAGGAAGAATTTAACAGGCCATCTGAAATAGTGCATGGGAAAATTCAGTGAAAAAAAAAAATCTTTCTAACATTTGTGTTTTTTTCAGGTATAATAACTGGTAGTATAATTTCTTTGGTATAGTATAATACGTCTATTGATTTTCAGTTTTTAAAAGCAGAATTGCTGAATCATAGTCTGACCCATAGGTATTTTGCAGTCAAAATAGTCCATCTATTCTTTCATTTCAAACAAGACAATATGTAATATTTATTCAAAAGGCCATCTTTAAATATTATTTATGAGTACATAGAAAAGGCAAACTGTAAACTCATCAAAGTGAGTTTTCTCTTCAGGAGCCTCTATTTGGGAAGGAAAAATAATTCCCTCTGTTTTATGCATCTTTTTTAAAATATCTCAGTAATGTTTTTATGTTTGACTGTACAAATGCATAGATAATGTGGTAACATTCAGATAGAAAAGCCTTATCCAGAGTAATTTGGGAAAGTTTTTTTGCTAAACAAAGTTGTTTGGAGAAGCTGTAAACTGTTATTCCCTCAGTGCAGGTGGCAAACAGGTCTGGAAAGAATCCAGCAGCACTCCTTATCATGGACCATCTGTAATGGTCCAGACACCACAGCAATGAGAGCTCACATGCAGAGATACGATTAAAGAGAAAACCACACCCTTTATAAGCTATAATTGAATAAGGTGGAGGGTGAGATGGTTCTGCCTCACACAAACTACCCATGTAGGTAAGTACGACACGGCTTCAAAAGCTGAAAGCTGTTTTGAAAGTTGCAGGAAGTTACAGGTACCTATCCCTTTTCCACATCATGGGTGAAGAGAATCAAGAATACCTCAGACGCCACCTTTTGGTTCCCTAAAACAAAACAAGTATGAAGGTGCAGGTACGATCTTATTTCCAACGCAGTGTAAGGCAGAGGGCATGCAGGTTCCATGCACAGCAGTGGAACCCAATCCCCCTTTTGTATTTCAGTTAACTACAAGAAATAAATGCACAGTGGCAAACAATCCTCCCCCTAGACAATCTCTGGCATTGCACTAGAAAAGATAAACATCCCATTAACTTAGGGTACCACTGTGCAATGTGGAGTGAGTTCTTTCTGTGTCCTAAGAGTCACAGGCAAACTGAAATAATATGTGAATCTTGCGACAAGAAATAAAGAAAGCCAGCTCCAGGCAAGTATGAATACAAAACCCAGCATCCTCAGGATGATTTTCTTCACTGTGTTCATTGCTAGCAATATTTTATTACTTATGTAGGATTATTTTCCTCTGGTGTTTTATGATGTGCCAAAGATACATTGCAGAATTTCTCATGCTACATTTCAAATTATGGTACCCTCTCTGCACACGTGGTGAACTTTGGTTATGTCCCAGCAAGACTGCAAGAGACTCTGGTGCTTGAAACTGCTCTTTTAGTTTGGCTTCTCTTTCTAGGGTTAGTCTACAAATGCAGGACCATCCAAAGTGACTTAGTTGAGACCTGTCTGCTGGATGGTCAATGAATTAATGGATACTTCTCCTGCTAGCTGCACCTAGCTGAGAGATACAGAGTAAGAAGCAGTAGCTCAATCCACAATTGTAGGTTTGCATTTAACTTCCACTATCATTGCCTTTATTCAGTATTACAGAATAAAAAATTTCCCTTTCTTGCTGCCTTGTCTGAAGTTACTTGAAGTTTCTGTGAAAACATCTTTCAACTAGCAAAGTTACCTGCTACCCAAAAGCCTACTAGGGAATGCATAGACCTGCTTAGGACTTGATTGTTACAAGTGCCAAAAGCCAGGTGACCCAGTATATGCCTAAATTTTACTGACAGTCAGAAACTCAGAGTCAGCTTTAAGAGTGTAAGCGTTGCAGATCATGACTAGCACTGTGTGAACAGTCAGGTCAGTGCTTCCCTTATTCTGTCCTAGGGTCCTGGTGGTGAATAGATTTTGTACAAGACTCCAGTTTCAAATCTCTGGTACCAGACTTTTCCCAGTGTCTTTTCTCTCTCCAGGAAATGTCGATACAGCAGCCTGCTCTATAGATGGCACTTTCTCCTTGTCTTCTGTTCCACCTGGAACAAAGCATCCTGGTGTCAGAGATTGAGACATAATGACTCCAGAGCCTACTGATTATAGGGGCTATTCCCTGCAAATGCAGGAAGCTGGCCTCTAGTCTGTGCTGTGTTTGGTTGCCCCATTGCTCTTGAATATTTTGCGATTGTTAGCTTGGTGCTTAGCATACAAGATTTTGCAGATTTCATTTAAATGTTCTTAATATGCCCACTCAGATACTGAGAGCTCGGGGCATCTCCTGGAAATGTTCAGGGACAACAGGGTGCCTTCCAGTCAGACTGCAGCCCTGAGCAGGGAAACTTTTATGTTATTCTGTCAATCTCCTGGGAGTTCACAAGTGTGTTCTAGGAGGGATCTCTATGAAGGGTAAGTAAATAAATAGGGGTTTTTTTAGAAAATGTACTGTAGCTCTACACATAGTTTATGTGGGATTGTGGCATAAAATGCATGATTTTTTTTCCAGGCATATAATGAAATGAAGAATATTTCAATCCTAGTTTAATATAGGGTCCTTCCTGGTTCTGCAGTAACTATATCACTGTTCATTCATGTGTTTCTTATTTCACTGACAGATGAGGTGAGTTAAAGTGAAGTTGTGCCATCACCTCCTTGAGGTTAGGAACATTTATTTTTTATAAATCCTTCTGCAGGTATTCTTTTGACAGATTATTTTTCTCCATATACACTTTTTTTTGTTGTTGTTGAGGAAGTGTTTGTATTGCATTACAGTAAAGGAAAAACATATTTACACTGAAGAGAAAACAAGACCCATCTGTCACAAATGTCATGGCAGTACAATCCTATTCCACAGATAAGCCAGTGTTCAAAGCTTTCTTGATATTCACATTAGTAGCTACATCAAAGGTTGAGCTGAATAACATCCTACCCATTAGTAGGTTGTGGATGACTCTGCTCTTTTACGCAGTTATTTCCTAAGTATTGATGAGAAGCTCAATATGGCCTGTCAATGTGCACTTGCAGCCCAGAAAGCCAACCAGTTCCTGGGCCACATCAAAAGAAGCATGACCAGCATGTTGAGGGAAGTGATTCTCCCCTTCTGCTCTGCTCCCACGAGACCCCACCTGGAGTACTGCATCCAGCTGTGGAGTCCTCAGCGCAGAAAAGATATGGACCTGATGGAGCGGATCCAGAAGAGGGCCAGGAAGATGGCAGGAAGGCTAGTGAACCTCCCATACCAGGACAGGCTGAGAGAGTTAAGGTTGTTCAGCCTGGAGAAGAGAAGGCTCCATCGAGAACTTATAGCATCCTTCCAGTACCTAAAGGATGCCTACAGGAGAGATGGGGAAACACTCTTAATCAGGGAATGCAGTGACAGGATGAGGGGATTTAAATTGGAAAGGGACAGATTTAGACTAGATATTAGGAAGAAATTTTTCACTGTGAGGGTGGTGAGGCACTGGAACAGGTTGCCCAGAGAAGCTGTGGATGCTCCATCCTTGGAGATGTTCAAGGCCATGTTGGATGAGGCTTTGAGCAACCTGGCCTAGACCCTCTGCCTTCATCTGATTATTATGAACAAGATTTGATCTTGGCGTTATGGATTTTGCTAGTTGGTTGTAGTCCTTGTGCAAACATACACTGCCGCTCACACTCACAGGTTTGTGCATCAGTACTTTAAAGCAGCAAATTTTCTCACAGACAGCACACTGACTAAAAAGTAAACAGATATTTTCTGTTTAATCATGTAATGTCTTATTTATACAATGAGAATTTTAGTGTTAAATATTTAACTTGTTTCTGGATTCTCTCAACTGGTGTGCTCTTTTTTCTGTCTCCACATTTGTTATACATTTCCCTGGTTGAATAGTATTATTAAAAGTCTCACCTTCAAAATAATTTATTCAATGTAGCATTCAAGAGAGAGACTAGTTTTAAAGATGTCCATTTGGTTTGTTTAAAAATTAAGAGCTAAAATGCATCTTTCAGATAAAACATACTTTTGGAAGTTAAAGCAGTAACATTACGCAAGCATCCATGAGGATCCATGAAGCACCAGACCATGATGAATAACTGGTTCTTCCGTTCAGAACATAGCAATGCTCACAGGAGATGTTTACCTGAATCACATGGATAAACAGAGCTGTCAAAATTACTGCTAGTAACAGCTGACACCCCTAGAAATCTTCTGTTTAAACAGTCTCTTTGTGGATGAGACTGAAATTTTTGTCTAGATTATGGAGTGTTCAGGCTGATCTCTGTCATCAAGTCAGTGCCAGCATGGACAGTGTGAGTGCTTGATTTAACAGTCAAAAGTGATGTCAGTCTCTGCTGGATTCAGTGGTTATGAAAAGTTGCAGTCTTTTTGGAATTGATCACTTTGATACACAGCTATCTTCCATACAGCTTTTCATCTGACATGAAGGAACTCCTAACGAGCTGTGAATCTCTTCTTTCTGGATGCAATAGTGACATAAAACCACACAAAAATCTGAGTCAGACTGACTCACCCCACTGTTCTCGCAGGCAGCTGCTTGTGTGCTAAGGAAGGAAGCACAGGACAATGCAGTGAAACTGCTATGACCTTGATCTGGACAGGTATGTTTGGTGTGAACGAGAAGGCATATGTATGTTCCTTCCTGTATATCCAGTACTTAAAAGGCCTCAAATTTCATAATCTCCTTTTTTGAAATAAAATTCTGCCATGTTCTGTCCTTGCAAATATACTCCATAATACAACGACTAACACATAAGCTCGTATCTGTATATTAGTTGCACAGGATAAGTAGTTAAACGTAGTTTTTTGTAAGCAAAGTGTTTACAGAACAATGTAAGAATGAAACAATTAGGCAGTAAATACATCTCATAAAAATTTAGTCATTTGTCTAAATAAAGTTTAAAAAGTGTCTTCTAGTGTTCATAAAGTCATATACTTAAGTCGTCCAACCTCCAGCAGTGAGGAAGCCAGTGGAGGTTAACTGTTCAGCCTACATATTCACAGAGGCAGGGAAAAATGACATATAAAATATTGAAGGTTTTGCCAGGGCTCCCTTGTTCAGTGGTGGTTAGTACATCACATATAGAAAAGAAAACAATAGTAGATGATTCCTGAGATAGTGACATATCATCAGACATGATCTGTCTTGTATCTGTAAATAGTGTAATGCATAGACGTTTTCCCTCTTGTTAATTAAGACCTCTCTGAAGAGGAGCACAGTGACACAGTGCAGGCTGAGGAAACATATTTTGAAGGAAACACACACACCGTTCTTTGCTGAGTATAAGGTTCAGGTTCCCAGGATACTTTCCCAGAGATTAACCTTTCCTTAGTGTTAATGGCATAAATTGTTTTCTCCTGTTTGTTTGCTGAAGTCTAGAAATAAACTTAATGAAACGAGACCTTTCCACCAATAAATCAGCAAAATACAAGATACGAAACATGCTGTTTATTGGACTGTGAAGTTTCGTTAGCTCTAGAGAGTTCTGGGGTTTTTTACCCATTTCTATAATTCCATAGCTAATAGTCCATGTAAATAACTCCACAATTGTATTTCTCAATAAAAATTACTTATTATGGCATTCAATGTGAAAAGCTAACATAGGTGTTTGTTTATATGGGTGCTAAGAGAGAGGTAGGCATGGACCACAGGAGAGTATGTGCATCAAGAGAAGGAGACTGAAGTAGTAGAAACCTTATTGCTTTTCCCGTTGCACATTAGATGCCATAAAAGGAGTCTGAAAATAAGCTATATGGTTGGGTTTTTTTTCTAAGATGGAATTTGGGTATGTGAGTTGAGAGCGCTCTTCATTGTTTGACTGTGTTTGTTCTCCCTTAAGCCTGAGAACAGGCAGCTAGCAGGCGGCATAGAGAAAGTACTTTGTACCCACGAACTTCTGTTGTTCTGCTGTTTAACTTGGTCTTGTATCTCTTTCTAATCATGTTGTTTGAATTTAGACCTTATGGTCCCAACAACATTAATGATGACTACTTGTATCTCCTTCTTCCTTCGGTCTGAATCTCCCTCATGACATGGATATGTGGAGCTGACTTCAGATTCTGTCTGCTAGCTTTAGTTAACCTATGCCCAAGGCCTCCCATATTCAACAAAAAGAACACCTTTATTGCTCAAGAAATTGAAAAAGGAATACTTACATCTGTTTTATTTTAGATAATTTTGACTTAGTACATATAGGATACATAGAAGACTGATTTTCTGTGGATATCTCCACTAGGAGTGAGAAAGCATCAGGTTAAGAATATTGACTAATAATTAGTATATTAATATTGAATAAATAATTTGGAATGTTTGCTGTATATGTTCATCTTATGCCTCTGCTGGATGAATGTAGACAAATTATTATTTTGTTGTGTTCATTCATCATCCAAATGTATGCACTGGCATTTTTCCCTGTAGTTCGAACTTGACCAATGTTCTATATGAGGGCTCAATCATTGTGCTGAAAATAAGTGCTCTGTTGACGGATAATGAGGGTTTATAGGAGACAACTTGCATGGATTATTTTCCTAGAGGATTTCTGGAGATGGAGAAGGCCACAGAATCTTATGTCTTTAAAGATTACCAATAGCACAGTAGATAAGCAGGGTCAAAGATTCTTTATGTAGGAGTCAGCTCTCTTAACAGGTACTGTGATTAGCAATACATGTTGTTTGTTCATAATAGGTGTTCTAAAATATATGTTGATGTGTCTGGGCATGGGACATATTTATAGTCCAAACACAATGTTCACCTAACACATTTCTTCCTCCACACTCATACAAAGCCTTTCTATATTTAATTGTGGACAGTGTTGCTTGTTCTCACTCAGTTCACTTATTTGCCTGTCAGACATTCCTTTCTTCCAAGGACAACAAATTTCTAATCTTGCTCTGATTTTGCTGGTCTCATTCTTGCTGTCACCACATAGCGTGCTCCTTGGTCCTAAGCATAGTCGCTACATGTAATAAGGAACTTAATTTGGGACTAACGTAGAATCCATATTACTGGAGTCACCAACCTGCAAGGAGCCCGTAGGTAAGGCCTTGACAACTTCTACCACTTGGCAAGGTATGATGATACAAAGGCATTTTTCTGTTTGCCACAGATGGATTTGTGCTATATGAATCATGTTATTATCAAAGCTTAATAGTCCATGAAAGAGGTACTGGCTGTTAAGGCATTTTTCTGCACTGACCGTGAGAGGATGGTGCTCAGTTGCATTGGTTTGTTTACTAACTTGAAATGTTTGTTAGAGTTTGTCAAACTTCTCTTTATGTGCAGAGCCATCTTGGGTTGGAGTGTATTGAGCATTTGTAATTGTCAAGCTATTACTTAGTCATAATCTTATACTCTGCATAGAACTATAAGCAATAGGAGGATATAAATGAAAATAATGAAAAAGCACTCTCCTTGTTGCTGTCTCTTCCAGCTTGCTTGCTTATAATTAACCCTTAGTACTAATAATTTTTCTTGGATGAGTTAGATGCTTCTATTCTGCTCCCATCAATGAAAAACCTTATTGTTTTTTGGTTAATGCTTCTCCCAAATCTCTCTGCAATGCCTGCTAGTAATGTGTAAAAGTAGCTGTGGTCTCTTCCTCTTGCATGACCACTTTATTATGCTGTGTATGAATCATCTTTGTTGGTGCCCTTTGAGGACTGTTTCACGAGTCGAATTTTCAACAGTCAAACCACCCGATACTCAGTTCTGTTTACTGGATCTTTATGCCTGTCTAATTTTTCATGTGACAAGCGATTTATATCCTTCCTACAAGACTATGCAGCATTTTATTTAACTGAGTCAGTTTATGTTGTGCTTCCAGATCTTTAACTTTTGTTTCCAGAGCAGTATATTCATCAAGCCACTGTTTTTTCTCTCAGTATAGCAAAGGTTATAATTCAGTCCTTCAGGCCTCCCACTAAGTTCACAGGCAACTATTATTCCCAAATTTTCAGGGACACTTTTTTTTGCTACTTTGTTTTAAAGTGGACTTTTCCTAAAAAGGAGTTATTTAAATCTCACTTCTCGGGAGGGAAATAGATGGAAAACAACATTAACAGCAAGAGAACTGGAGCATGACTTGAATGAGAAGAGGAAGAGCAAAAGGATCAGGCAGGACAAATACAATCTGACAGCAAACATGATGATGGAGAGACTGGGGAAGGACACATCATCTATTACAGCTCTTCATATTAACTCTTACAGAATTATAATGAGATCTAATAGTGAGGTCTCACAGAATCTCAAGGTGATCCTCAACTTTAATTCTTCATCAAGCTCCTTATTATTTTATAGCTCCTGCTATTGCTCCCTTCCTTTCTCCTCCTTTTTCTTGAACTTGTCTTTTTTGCACTTATCTTTTGTGTTCCAGGTGGAATATCCCACTCTCCTTCCACTAGCCTCTTTTTTCCTGCCAAGATCTCACATCTTTCAAATTCCTCCCTAAAACCTACTTCATCAGGGAATTTTCACTCCTTATCCAAGCCAGATGCCTTTCTTGATCTGAATATTTTTTCCATATCTTCTCTTGTCTACCTTAAGACCTGGATATCTAGCAGTCCAGGATTCTCAGTAATTTTCTTTCTTGAGACAGAACGAAAATTCCTTACAGCTTCACTATTTTGAACTGAAATAGCCTCCTGAGGGTCCCTCTGTCCTGCTGCTGCCATTCAACAGCTTCCCCTCCCTTAAAAAAATAATGTGTTGGGGCAAAGGAGGGGGCAGGGATCGCCTCTGTGACGGCAAGACAATGGCTTTAAGGACACCCAGTTTCTAGGACTTGTTTTTCTATACAATATAAATTTGTCTGAAACAGATAACTTTCTGAGAAGACTGGAAAAGCATCTCCTTGGTCATACTTTCATGAAAATTTAAGGTATGCATTCAATAGTGTTAAGGGGATAGAAAAAGGAAAAAGAAGTAGTCTCATTAAAATATGCTGGGATTTGGATGTAGATTATTTACTGAGGCACCCACTGCCTTGGAGAACTATGTGAAAAATATCACCATTTCAATCCAAAAATAAAATATAAATTTAGTAATTGCTGTTGACTACAGCACACAGTTTTCAGGAGCTTTGAAAGAAAGTGCAGCAATTTCACTGCTCTTGTTAGTTTTAATCCTCTGTGAAAAGCTGTCTACAACTTCACTAACATTATAAGCAATATTTGCACAGAGATCAGCTATTGTTCTTCTAGTGTTTCAACCCAGTAAATTTCAATGGGACTGCTTTGGCGTGTAACAGGAGTAACATGATAGTGATTGAAGCCCAGAAAGAAAGGGCCTCCTTAATTACCTGTGTAATATTTGCAGAGTTTAAGTCCTTGTTTATTTCTGCCAGGATTGGGTGATCACAAGCCACAGTACTCATGTGCAGTTAGGATTCAAAGACATAGCAAAGATATTTCACTGCCAGATGCAGTCTTTAATACTACAAACACAGTTACAAACACTCTTAATTGTGAAAGGACATTTCCTGTACTCACAGAGAGATTGAATTAGTAGTAATAGTGGGTGCATTGTGGAGAGAAATCTACTGCTGAGTTTGATTGTTAGTAAGTGGGTGGTTGAAGAACAAATGGGACCATATTGTAAAATTCTTCTGGGTTGGACACTTCTGCTGTGCCCTCTGAACTGGTGTGCTCTTGTAAGGTAAACTGGACTGTGCAATTTATTGAGCCCATGTTTGCCTCCTTCAAATACATCTCAAGTGTTTCAGGCAAACACACACATACCGAGTTCCTTAAATTTACTAGATGCCAAAAGGTGTATCTCTTTACATTGGCAACTCTTGGGAACAACTTCAGTGAGTCATCAGATTAACCCAAACCTCTACTTGGCTCTGATGAAAAGGTTGGGTGTTTCACCTTCGTTGAATGATAGTCTTTGCCTTCTTTTGCACTTCTCTTTCTCTCTCTCTCTTACTCTGTCTCGTGTATTCATATACACATTGAAGCACTCCTCTGAGGCAAGAGTTTTGAAAAAATGAGAACTTAAAGTCACCACTAGCTGTTACATTTTGATCACATTGAAACATTTAAATAGACAAAAAGAGACCATCACCAGCTTTCTTTTACCTGTAAATAAGAGAAAGACTCTGGCAAACGAGAACTAAAATAGATTTACAATATTGCTGAGAACAATATTAAAATATTTTAGGCATTGTAAAGAAGAATATATCTGTGTATTGAAGGTCGAATTAATCCTTCTCTAATACCCCTCTGTTTATGCTGTTTTCCCTTTCTTTGGGTTACATTGCAAAGTCATTCTTTGCTTGTGCTTGCAGTTGCAGGCAGCATAGCCTGGCAGGACTGGATTTTCAGTCCTGTGCTGCCAAAGGACATTGTGGTGAGATGAGAACCAACCGCCCACATAGTACACATTCAGAAGGGAGTTTCTTCAGACTAGGCCTAGTCAGTTTCTAAAAGCTTAATGGTTATTAGTGGTTGGATCATACCAGACACAAACCACGTGTATGCCTTCTGGCTTAGCGTCACTGAAAAGGCACCCAGTTTTGCTCCCCTGTGTCACTCTACCATGTGAACCAATGAAGCTAAGTGCGGATGACAGGAATATAATTTCAGAAGTGCACTCCTGATCCTAACTAAAATGCAAATTTGGACTTACTGTCATTTGGCTTATTTGTCCTTCTCTGAGACTTCTACAAGTGACTTCAGCAAAAGCAGAATTTGGACAGCAGGGATTTATGAAGATCCATACCTGCTCTGCATACTGCTTTTCATCTCTTTTTAAATATTTAATCTTTTTTTGTATCCAGGTTTTCTCTAAAAATATGTTCATTACCCCTTTCTAAAGCCTTTCTGAGCGTCTTGCTATTCTTTTCTTCTCTGCAGCTTATTCCTTTAGGAAGTTTTTTTTTCATTTTCCCTTAATTTGGCATTTATACTGATTTCTGTGTTTGCTTCTGTACACTTTTCTCTGCTAATTATTGCCACTGTACATTTTCACTTTTGATTCACCCTTCTTTTTCTTCTTCTACTATTTTGTTACTTGTTTCTTGACATGGGACCAGGATTGTTTTTTTTCTGACAACTATGGCTAGTGAAATTATTTCAGAGTGCATATGTATGAGATTTGGAATTGACACCTTTCAAGAACAGATAATGTACAGGCCTGTCGAGAGATATACCTGTGCCACAATTCTTATGTCCGGTTCTGAACTTCATGAAAAAGGGCATGCAGAGAAGAGTCATGAGGTGAAAGCCTGATTTGGGTTTTATTTTAAATATCTTATAAAAGAAAATGATTTAAAAAAAATTAACAAGCATATCCAAATGAACAAAACCTCTTTCCTTTTAATAGTGAGCAAATTCTCCATACTTGCTGCTTAAAAATTTGTGGTGTGCTATGTTCTTACTAATTGTCAGAGCTTGCACATCAGGTTGTACGTAAGGCTGACCCTCTCTAACAAGAGATCAATTGTGGCTCTGGATTCAGTCCCTGTCAGTAGCAGGCTATGTAATTGCTGTACTTGGTGTCTGTGAATCACTGCGGAGTAGCTGTGGGAGGCTGCTGATAGCTGTGCTGGCAGAGAATTGTGAAACACTGGATGTCCTGGGTTAAGCTGAGACAGGGTTAACTTTCTTCATAATAGCTAGCAAGAGGCTGTGTTTTGGATTTGTGCTCAGAAGAAAGCTGATAAAAAGTGATGTTTACTTGTCTGCCGTGGTCTGCAGACTGGAGGAGCTGGGAGGGAGCACAGCCCCAGTTACTAGCCCAGGATTTGATCTTCGGTTCAGGATTGAGACCCAAGGTGACCAATAATCTATTCCATAACATACACGTCATGCCCAGTATATAGGTGAGGACCCTCCGGAAGATCGGCCCTCCCATCACCCCGGTCAGCTCCCAGACTGCGACGCTGGGACTGTTATCTCCGTTCCATGAGTGTGGTTTTGGGACTCTCCCTGATCCGG
>NW_010101271.1:19159-32324 GCF_000699245.1 Pterocles gutturalis
GGGGAAAGCGGGGGCTTGTGTTTGCGGGGGGGGGGGGGGGGGGGCAGTATCACTGTTTATCACTCATTTGCATATTTGTATATAGCATTATTTTCAATATTATTGTAGTTTAGTTATTAGATTGTTCTTATCTCAACCCACGAGTCCTTTTTTCCCTTTATCCCTTTAATTCTCTCCCCTATCTTCATGTGGGGGGTGGAATTGCATGAGTGGGTGTGTGGTTTGGCCCCCAGCCAAGGGCAAACCCATCACACAGGAGCTACACAAAATGGGTGACCTTAGAAGTTACGATCAGCTTTGGACACATATATCTGTACAGGGGCTTCATGAGAATAAGAAACTATGTGAAAAAGAGAGACTGAGGAAAAAGGATGAGGGGAAACAATTGACTAGAGGAGGAAAGAGAAGGGAGGAAAACGTGAAAGTTATAAGCAGGCGTACGAGTACATGGAAAACAAGGCAGGTACAAATCACAAAGGAGATTGCCTTCCTTCACCTTGCCTTCTCTTCTTTCCCTTCAGTATTTCTTGCTTGTTGTCTGTTAAGATTTTTTAATAAACTTATCACTACAAAGCCAAGTGTTGGCCCTTACAAATTGTCCACTCTTCTGTGTGTTCTTATTTTTCCATTTATAATATTGGCAAAGAATTAGGGACTTTAGTTTCCATACAGTCAGTACAGTACACTTCTGATGACCTTAACATACCATTGAGGCAGCAGTGCCTCTTTAAGGATATAAAATATGTGCTACACAGTGCCCATGGGTAAACCAGTGTAACAGAAAAGACTAATGAAAGAAGCATTATTAAGTTTTGAGGGTGGATTTTAGTATTGTTTAATGTTATCCAGATTACATTTGTGTGGTATGATGAACAAATTCATTGGTCTAAGAAATATATCTAAAAGTTTATTACTTTTGAAAGACAAAGAAAAGTGTCTATCTGCTAATTACTTATAAGTGCTTTTGTTAAGGCCATAAAGAAAAGAAAATGCAGAGAGCTTACTGTCTAACATCTAGAAAAGCACATAAATCCAAACTGTACCTGAAGGATATACTAAAAAAAGGAACATTTTTATAGCACTACAGAGACCTTCCACTGCAAATAAAAAATAGTTCTTTCTGAATATGAATTTCAAAGTTAGTTAGCTATGTGCCAGACCTTAAAGTTTCCTTTTCTCAGTTAGTCACATTAAAATTTTCTACATTATTTTTTATACTGTCAATGTAAGCAAGTACCTACTACACAATCAGAAAGCAAAAAGGTTAATGAATAATTTGGGATATAAAGCTTTTCAGAATTCAAGTAGCCTTTTCAGATTCATTTGAAGATGTTCTGCACGTCAAATAGCATTATGAATTCTTCTGTGGGATTTTGATTGTGACGGTCTTAACTTCTGTGTATTCATGAAGGCCATATTCTCCCCTAGATAAAAGAGAATGATGAGCAGTATTTATGCTAATGTTTTTTATATGACTTATGACCTGGATGGGATTTTTGGTGGAGCTGTGCAACTGGCCAGATGTATAACAAGTATACTGGTCATATTTGGAAGACATCTGTGCAGCCAGACTGTTGCTGGAAGCCTTTAGAAAAGCTACAGCAATTGTCTCCTGAGAAAAATGTGGGAGAGAACTGTTTCATTTCTGTGCAAAACAATGATGTTTAATCAATTTGATGCATTTCTAAACTGGGTCTCTGTGCAGCAAATCAGGGACATGTTATGTCTTCACAAGCATGCTCAACAAGTAATTTGCAAAGGCCTTCCTCTGAAGTCAAGAGTTTTCTCCAGAGTCAAAGAATAAATGCTTCATCTCAAGTCAATATGGGGCATAACTAATCCAATGAAATTCATTAGGAAATCTCCCAGACAGTAAAAACAACTTAAATCTTACTGACAAAGTATTAACATGATTCCACCTTCATGTTTTACATGATAAGATGAAGTTTACTTGTGTACCTAGATATTTGACATCTGACTCAAAGTATTTAGACATAATTGATTGTTTTATAGAACAAAGGTTTGCTACAGTATAGTGTTTCCTAGTTCTCACTGCCATTTTACTGAGTATATAAGTATACAAAACAGAAATCTGTGCTCAGGACTCTCTTGCTGTGGGAAGATGTTTACTCATTCTCTTAATTTTTGAAGAGGGATTCTCTTAGCATGTGGCATTCAGTAGTTTAATTCATAATGGTATTATCATTCCAAGAATTAAACAGGAAATTTTATTCTGGCATTCAAGGAAGTCAAAGGCTTGACATATTGACTTCCTGATTATTTCAGTGCAGTTTTTTCACATATATTTCTACCTCTCCTAAAATTGATTGGCATATGTTTACAAAACTTTTTTCCATGGCAGACATCTAGCTGGTGCTAATTCCTTCCTTGCCCTTTAACAGGAATATTTTTATTGGTCCACTAATTGTGATTTTGAACAAAGCATTAGGAAAAACTTCATTTGCACAAAAGTTTAGCTGCTTCAAAATGTGCTATTATAGAGAATATTAATCTGTATGATAGCCTACTATTGTTTTCCAGTTATTTCCAGCAAATAAATCCCCAAAATAATTCCAAAAAAGGCTGAAATTCAGAATTGTTGATCTCCCAATTTTTGACACTCAGCAAATGCAAAACAGTCCTTAATAGTAATGGCCTAAATTATTGGCATAACTCTGTTTCCTTTGAAGTCAGTGGGAGCTTTGCCATCAGGAGCAGATTAAGTCCAGTGATGAGCAAGCAGGAAAACCTTAGCCTTTATCTCTTAAAAAAATATGTAAAAGAGAAAAAGAAGCTCTGAAACACTTCACCTGCACATGTATTTTTTAATTACTTCAATTATTCATATAGAAGTACTATGCATTTGATTTAATAAAAGAAAAATCTTACATAATTTGATTTTTATTTGTTGCTTTGAAAATAATTTTTTGTTCCCAGACATATGGCATTTTTACAAAAGACTGCTTGTGATTTACATTCTAAAAAAATCCAGAAGTTTTAATTCTACATAATGGAATGAACATGTATGATACCAAGTATTTAATTATTTTCTTGCTAACATAAAGATCGGGATGACTATAAGTAGTAAGAGAGGACATGATTCAAACAGAAACTGGACTAAACTTTATAAGTTTGAATGAATTTTATTAGCTTATCATTTCTCTATACTATTCCACTTCAGTTCGGGAAAAGACCAAAGGTCAGCACAGAGGACTATTTTTGTCATAACTTTTGATCAATATGGAATATACTGTAAAAACATTGTCACAAGACTTCTGAACTGAAAACACTTGTTTAAATCAAGGATTTTGAAATGTCTTATGTTTTCAAAAACCTAGTATTTAAAGGAGATTCCACAAACTATCCACATATATATCTTCATGTAAAGACACTTTCTATATATATGCAAAAACTGTAAACCATTAACACAATGATTAGTTTTGCACATCAGTAGACTGGAAGCTACTAAAAATGGTAATCTTGAAACAATGTGTATCTACGTAATTTTCTAATTTGTTTTATAGAGGAATTGTTTGCTTGATATTGTCTCTGACAACATGAGGTCTCTAAAGACCACAGACTTATTTGACAATATATCAAACTGGGCGTTGTAGTTACGAAAGTTTAAAATTGGGTTTTGGAATTTCATTTTGCACTTCCTGTGAATCTATATTTTTAAAATTATTTACTTACAGTTCTCGTCCATTTCCTGACATCTTAAATCCTCCAAAGGGACACTGAGCAGACATTGCACTATAGCAATTAACCCTGGAAGAACAGGAAATTTACTTTTGACAGTATGAAACAACCTTTTTTACTTCTGTGTCAGTGTTTTTCCGTCAACTGTAAAAAAAAATCTATGATGATATTCACAAACTAAATCTGAGTAGTATATTTTTAAAATTATGTGTAGTTCAAGGTTAAGAGAAACAAAGCGTTACGAGAAACTACACTTATCATCAGGGCTCTAACTCTCTATTGTGATTGAGAATAAATGACAATAATGAGTAAGAAAGAAATTTCACAGGAGAATCAATAGTATGAAGAGTTTTGGAGAATGTGTATCCTGCTCCCCAGATGAGAAGTTCTTTTTGTCTTGCAAAACTGTCAAATCAGATATTCCCTATTTTTATATTTTATAATTTATCCTGCTGCCAGTCTACTGGTTTCAACAAAAGAGGTTCCGCTTATAGTTAAGGATTTCTAGACAGACCAGCAATCACATAAGACTGAAACCCAAAATTCCCCTTTTATTTTAAACTTTTTTCCATTTAAAGAATACCAACTTCTACATCAAAGCTGTTAACTTAATTTTAGAAAATGTACGTTTTTAAGTCACAGGACCTGCACAGGAATTTGTGGTGATTGCAAGTACCTTCAGATAAAATGTAAATTGGACACAGGTTTTGTGTTCAAGTGAAATTGGTTGTTCTCTTTCCAAAACACTGAGATAACTGCAGGGAAATGCAGGTCTCTGTCAGTGATATTAGACTCAGTCTTCTATTGCTACATGTTTTCACTCTTGCATCTCTCAACCTTTGCCTTTCCAGCTCCGTGTAGGCTGCCTCTTGCTTTTCCATCTCTGGAAATTGTTGTGCTTGTACACGTAGTTACCCCCAACTTGTGTTTCCTTTTTTCAAACACATTTTACCAATCTTTTCTGTCACAGGCAGATGTTCTGCCCAGATTAATGGCCACAGAACTTCACATAATAAATTTGTTTACACAGTACAGAAAACGATCCCCTCGAATTATGTATTGGGCTATACCAAGATCCTGAACAGAAAGAAAAGTGGCACTTTCATCACATTTCCTTTTGTTTCCTTTCCTTTTGAGCAAGTCAACTTCCTTTTTCAGACTAAGTTAACTGGACAATTGTATGAAGACTTACAAGAAGTATTTATTTAGTAGCTTGTTAAGCATGGAAAGGTGAGGGGAAGAGAGCTACAAGAGGATGGCATTAATACACCTCTCTAAAGATGACAAGGAATTGAAATATGAATGTATACCACCCAAAAAAGTGTTAAAATGTCCTACAATTACTGTCATCAGCACCTGCAGTTCTGAAGGAAGAACTAAAAAAAGCCATTACTTACCATACCGTTCCAGCCTGAAGAGCAGCTGCAAATGTCAGTGCTTTATCAATGTCTTTGGTAAAAACTGCAGCTGCTAAGCCATAGGTAGTATTGTTTGCCCTCTTGATAACCTCATCTACAGTTTTAAACTTCATGATTTGTTGAACAGGTCCAAATATCTGTTCCAGACACATGGAAACATATAAAGTGGACTAGTATAGCTTACTACTGCAAATAATTTATATTTTAAAAATTTGTTTCTGTCAGATGGCCTTAGTCCTGAATTAATTCAGTCAAGAGTACAGTCTCAGAACAGAGTTCTAAAAAGGATTATGAATTCACATAATGATAAGGTTTTTGTAGTATGGAGCAAATGAAGATAATCTATTGCAAAATTATGGATGAAACAACGAATAAATAAAACAATAAATTATGAAAACAAATAAATAAAGATTAAAAGACACCCACCATAAAGATAGTTAACATGGAGTCACAGGATGCTACGTATTTATACTGGTTACCAACAAATTTGTGTTTTCTTGGTAAGCTCCAGTTTTAGACTTGAGAAAGACATTCAACTTTTCATTCCCCTAAACTTCTTATTAGACTTTTATCTCTTCAAGTAGCTGCACAACTGGGCATGTACACCAAGTGAAACAACTAATTCTGCTCTCCATATGGGTGTTATGTGAAATAATAGTCCTTAAGGGCTCTCTTTCCCACTACTACTGCTGCTCTGTGTTCTCAGCCAGAGGTGCCCATGCCCACCACACAGTGCCAAGGCTGTATAGGGCAGGGCATTAGCACATCTAATTACTTCTGTTCCCATAGATTGTGAGCTTTCCACTTGATTTTCCTGGAAAGTGCTTAGAGCTAGTTTCTAACTAGAGTTTCAGGGACTGATTTACATAGATCAGAAAACCACTGAACGTTCCCCCACTGTTCAAGCTGTGAGTTTGGGAACCTAGATATTTTTTAAATTTCCTTGGCTCTCTGGGTTTTCATTATTCAATATACTCAAAATAGCACGGGAGAAGGAGTCCTTGTACTGCTGATCCAAAGGAAATTAATAGATTTATGAAGAAAGATACCTCAGTGCAGTTTCCTACCTGCCTCCCAGACTGGCAGAAACAATTCAAATTATTTCTCATAGAATTCTCTCTTGTTTCAAAGCTCTTTCCCCTTCACAATTAACTCTAGATGCCCTGGTATTCCTTTTAACTCAGCCTGTTGACTCTTGTTGAATGTACTAGGTATGTTGAGCAGACAGCATAAGCAGTGTCACTGGCTATATAAAGGAGCACCTAGATTTGTAAAAATTTTGAAGGAGCTCTAGTATGAAGTATAATGGATGCCAATTGCTGCACAATTGCAGCAGTTATTAATCAAGGTTAATGCAAGCAAGTACAGAGAAGAGGTCATGACTTGACTTTGAGACTGTGTTTACAGAACTGTTTTTCTCAATGGCATAGAAGATCTGCACTCCTGACACTCTCCCATTCCTTGCAGATGATCACTGCTTCCCTGGCACTGATGCCTTAGTGGGGTCCGTAAAAGCCCCTTCAATGCTGTGTAGACACTTCTGCAAGCTGATCTAGGTTAAATAACCCTCCATAGGCAAAACTCTACTTTGCTATAATTGCCACCAACAAAATGCTTATGGAAGCACAATCTAGATTCTCTTATTGCAAAATAACTCCTTGGTGCATACTGTGTCCAAACCCCAACTTAAGTGGCTCCTTAGGCAGTGCAAGGATTTCACAAGCTGTGCCTTCAGGATTTGCTTCTCTCTTACAGGTTACTATGACTCTGATATGTGAGACATGAGCAGTATGGGGTGCTGTAAATAGTCCAGACCTCAACATTTCTTATCTACTGCCAGCTTAAGCTGAAGCCTTTGTTGGCAGGCCAGCCTCATGCTCCTCTCCCTCCCCTCCACTGAGTTGGTTAAACGGGCATCAAAAACCTAGAAAAACATTTCAAACACCACCAGGAACGAATGATCTACTGAGAGCGTTTTTTATGTAGCCACTTGACCTTCTAACTGGGTATTTTGTACAGACACTTAAACAGACAATCTCTGGTGAGAACACAGACTGCCAAGAATTTATTTACCTCTTCTTTGGCGATGCGCATATCATCTGTAACATTAGAAAAAACTGTGGGCTGGATGAAGTAACCTTTGTCTCCCCATGGACTTCCTCCACATTCCAGTTTGGCTCCTTCTTTTTTCCCACTCTCAATTAGCTCCAGGATTTTTTGAAACTGCTCCCTATCAATCTAAATGAAAAGATATTATAGGGATGAAAACAGCACACACAGATAACAGTTGTTCTTCTAACTCATTAACCAAAACCTAACAATGTTGCAGCTTTGTTCAGTTACATGTCTTGAAGTGGAACAGCTGGAGAGCCCTGAAAATGTTCTTGTAATTAACTTCTCAAAACTTTATTCTCTAATAGACAGGTAATCAGAAATTTTGACACAGGAGAATCAGCTGTAGAGGAACAGATATTCCATTTTTTTTAGTAAAAAGAAAAAAAGAAAATCTATAAAATGAATGTATTTTATGCTTCTCCCAGTATTCTTACCAACTGCAAATGGTCCATCAAAATAAAAATTGCTGAGCTTGATTCTGCAAAAATAACAGAGTGTTTGATCTAGCCAGCAAGACTGTTCTGTACTTCACTAGATCTAGAAGGCTGGCCATTGTGTTTTCCTAAACTGTTAAAGGAGGTTAAAAAGCAACAGCAAAATATAACTGAAATTAATTCTGAGTTGTTAGTGGAATAAACACATTTACATTTGCGGTTAGAGAAACACAGATAGCATATTGTTTATGGTATGAAGCCAATCTCTGTCTGGCTACTCACCTAAGCCTATGAACAAATTCAACATATGCCAAGCATATTGCAGTTTGGCTCTGTATATAGCAAAATACATGGTCTTTGTCTGAAAAATATGATGGAAGCACAATAGGGGCTTATATTTCTCTGACATCCTCCAGTTTTCAGTGACAAAGTGGATGAAATAATGTAAAATAGTGTAAATGGAGACTAGAAACAAATCACACATTTTTCATCTCCTCCCCTCACAAATCAACCAAATATCACTTCAGGCTTGAAGGGAAATTGTGAACAAGAGAACATGTATGTCAAGAAAAAAAGCTTGTTTGGTAGAAATGTCTAACATCCTCTTTGGTTTCTTTTGGTTTGTTTTTGGTTTCATTTTTTTTTTTAATTTGTTCCATTTTCATGATTCTTTCCTTCACTCTTTCATACTTCAGTCCTTCAAGCACTGGCTTATGAAGATATTGAGATTACTTCTAGAGGTAATCTTATAGAGAAGCTTCTGTGTGGTCATGCTTATCAGTCAGCAGAGTAGGTGTGTGTCTTATTCTCTTATTGTGCATTAAAAAGGTCACATTTCAGATTGGGCAACAAGTATTATCATGGTCATAGAACACAATATTTTCAAAGGTTCTGGGGAATCCTGGATGCATATTAGACTAAACAGCTATTCAGCTAAAGCTGTGATAAAAGCTTATATTTATAAGGATATGAATTTATAAGGATATTTAAAAGGAGGTGATTTTTAGTTATCTGTGCTCCCCTTGTCATTTTGCTTTCAAACAATTGCCTTACTGCCTGCTGAAGACATAAAATTTCTGCTACCCTGGTGGCCAAATATCTCTTGTGCATAAACATCTTAAAGAGAAGACAAGGTTTAGCTGATACAGCTCACATTTCATCATTTTTTCCTTTGTTATTATTATCATCATTATTTTCCTAAATAATGTGTCAATTAACGTGCATATGATCTTTTGCATTCCAGTAAAGCCTTTGGCTCTTTGGTGCCCACTGTGCAAAGCGTTACCCGAACTTGCTGCCTGAGGCAGGTGTTGCCACAGAGGGTCTGTGAACTGGAGAACAAATATGGCTTTCAAGGAGTCCTATGACAAGAAAGCACAGTGAATATGCCTTATACAGGCTATATATTTTTTTTTTTAAATACAATAAGGGATTTGAAGACAAAGAGAGATATTTAACATAATTGCCACAAAATAAATGCACCTAAACCTTGCACCTCAGTTCACCATGTAACACATGGTTACAATTTTCCGTTAAACAGGATCACAGCAGTTCTAAAAGGAGAAACTTTGCTAACCTGTGAAAATGTTAAGATTTCTGCTGAAGTTTACAGGGTAGAAAAAGAGGTTAAGAAAGGCACAGTATGAGACTGCAGAAGAAAAGAGTCTTTATGCTCTTTCATGTGTTCTCAGTAATGCTTTTTTTTTCACATTTAACCTTCCTTTTTTTTTAAGTAAAGGTTTATTTTAATCTCTCATTTAAACGTTAAAAAAAATTTCAAACTCAGTAAAGCCACAATAACATGGAGTGGATTCCTGAAAAATGTATACCAGACACCTGCAGTTTACTTGTTTCAGTCTTCTCATCCTCTGTAATTTAAATATGTTAAGCTAAACATGTTAGCTTGTTAGCAAGACACATTGCAGGATATCAAAATAGCATCCTTACTATTTTTAAATTCTCCAAATCTTGTGTGGCTTGAAACACAGTTTTCCAATTTACTTGGTGTCTTTGATTACATAAAGTTACTGTGATAACCAATGAAGAATGTGTTACATTTTCAAACGTGTGGGAGTTGCTTTGTCTCCAGGTTTTGCTTTGTCTCTAGTAAATTTCCTTTATTCTGTGACAATCAAATGTATGCATAATAGCTTTACCAATAAAATGTATATCCTGTATTATAAGCTGATGTGGGAATACGACACTAATGTTGCATTTTAGCATTAATTTTATGAGAAAGATGTTGGCATAACCTTTTAACATAAGCAGGAGAATGTAAAAAAATATGCATTTTAATTGTGCGGTATTCTAAAGCTGAGAGCAGCACAATGAAACACTAGGATCTTGAAAAAGGGGAAAAGACACTATTAAATTTTATTTCCTCCAGCTACTCACTTACAGTGGTGCTATTTGAATATAATGTTAACAATCCCTGACTTGGGTGATCATACTTACACTTTTACAGCTATTGCATTGGAGCTTGCTCAAAACATTTCAGTTCTATAAAAGTGTTCTTATTCCATAATAAAAAGGAACTAGAAAAGAGGAAACAAATCTCACTTGTAAGCCTATCATAGTGACATAAAAAACCATTGCTCCAGTTTCTTCTTCCTGGTCCTCTAGGGTATCCACTAGACAACTGTACTTAGCCTTGGCACTAATGAAACAATAGGTTTAGAAGTACATTAAACCATGATGTCACATCACAGTTATATTGTAAGCACATAACATTGCTTACTTGAGGGCCTTGCTGTACATCAGGCAACAGAGGATTCCCAAGAGTATACTTCTTTGCCCTTTCAATGCTCCGGCGAACAAACTCGTCATAAATAGGCTCCTCTACAAAAATCCTAGATCCTGCTACACAGCACTGTCCCTGGTGGTAGAACAGACCCATATGTGCAGATTCCACAGCGGTGTCCACTGCAAAGAAATGCAGAATTCATCAGATCATAAAATTCAACGATGATATCATAAATTCTTTACAACCCTATGTCACTCCATCTCATTTCCCTTTTTAGCACTTTTTATTTTTATAGCCATTTGAGACATAGCTATTCATCCATTTACTTATGTTCAAAACTATTCTTATCGAGTGTAGCATGGTACACCTAGACAAACACACATTTAGCTGTTCTATGTGAAGTGTAGATTCAACACCATTTGCCCTATCAGCAGTATCAAAAGGAGTATTCAGCTAGAAAGTTAAAAACCTGTATAAGATCCATCTAGCTGCTTTTCGTTCTGCATTCATGTTGCATTAGAATGATCCTTAACTACAGTAAGGGTGGATAGGTTGTCAGAAGTTCATATCCATTCAGAAGCCACCAATTTTTGCTAGCAATCTAACTTAAAACTGTGGTGGGATCAAAAAACATTAAAAATTACTCCTTCATTAAACAGGTACAAGTATTTTTCTGACAAAGAAAATAAAAAGAATATAGGACTTGCAAAAGTAGTAGGTTTGTATAATAAAAATTCTACTAACAGTCTGCGTCTGCAAAAATAATGTTAGGACTTTTTCCTCCAAGTTCCAATGTGACTCTCTTCAGATTGCTCTTCCCTGCTGCTTCTTTAATCAGTTTGCCAACCTAAAGGTAGGGAGAAGAGAACTTAATCTCAAAAAGTTTATTATGACCACAATAACACTTCTCTGAGTTCCTCAAAAGTGAAAATCAGTTCACTGTTGTCTACTACCACAGTAACTGTAGAAATGAAAAATAAATTTTAAAAAAACATATTGAAGAGTCAGGGTGCAGGTGACTTTCAGTCTACAAACCAGGAATGCACTCATGCAGACAAAGATGTCTGGTGCCTTTCAGGTTATCACCAGTCTACTTGCTTGTATCTGTAATCTAAAGTAGGCACAGACTTCTGCTCTGTCAGATACTCCCATTAGGTTGAAATTCCTCTGTTTTATACATGGGAAAGCCCTTTGATGCACAAAGAGAGAAAAAGTAGATATCTACACTGCTTGCATGGCTGACTCTTCCTTATCCCAATTTCTCCCTTAGAAGAAAGAAGAGGAAAAGGAGACTGTGAGGCAGAACCCCTACCCTCCTTCTTTCCATTGATGGCATAATTAAAGGAATTACTTAATAAGAATTGTTCTGGAAAAACTGTGACATGAAAACATGCTTGTAAGCCTTGTGAATTTGATCTGTAACTGTTCATGTGTAGCAACCACCAGGTAGCTTTCCTGTCTGCCAGCCTTCTTGCCTTCATTTCTTGCTGCTAAATTACAGTCAGAAGAAGAGGACTGTCACCAAAGTCTATTAATACACCCTCTGGTCCACCCACCTTTGGAGGGACATGAGGCACTGGGAATTGTTGTTGTTACTGTCCACGGGGAACATCTGTGTGATATTTCTCAGATGTCAGGTTTTCGGGTGGTTTTCTTTTCCAGTTACTTTAGAGCTAAGGGTTTCTAAGAGTAAATATAGCTCTTGCACTCAGTGTGTGTTGATCCTTGACATGAGACAATGATATTTATCTTTGGAGTGTATATCCAAGAAGGTAAGAGACCAGTTAGCTGCTCTTCCATATAGCATGCATACAGACAGACAGTATAATGTACTGTGTTAATGATACAGTTATATAATGCCTGCACTGAGAAATCTTTGGTCATATCACTCACTTTTTCAGAGTGAAGGTTAGAGAAAATTACCAGTTACATTCCTGTCAATTATTAAACTTATACATATTCAAATGTATGTCTAAGACCACCTAGATGATCATCAGTCTCATTCAAATACCAAAAAAGCCACCACCTCACTTAAGTATGTGCAGAATCAGGAATGAGATTTCTGAAGTACCTTCCTACCATCCTGTTGTTATTAAAATTAAACAGAAAAGAGCACAGTCTGTTTAACTTTTTGCATTTTTAAAAATAATTATTCTTAAAAGAAGACACAAACAAAAAGTTATGAAAACTTGTTCTTTTTAAAGGACAAGACTTAAACTAACATTGGTATACTAAAACCTATTTTATCCCATGGGTTGCCTTTGTTTGAAGGGCTTTCCTGCAGTACAAACATTGTTTAAATATGTTTAAAGTTAATAATAACCAACAAATCATTAAATGGATTTTGTTTAACAAACCAGCAGCCAAAAGAAAGAAAAAAGTTTAAATGGTTACATAGAAAAAGTTGGACATTAAATCATTACTAGGAATCAGAGGGGCACAGCTGCTGCTTATATTTGCATGTATTTATTATAGTACCTCGGTAGAGCCTGTGAAAGCTACTTTATCTACATCCATGTGGTTACAAATTGCTGCTCCAGCGGTGGGTCCAAAGCCTGGCACAATGTTTACAACTCCAGGTGGAAATCCTGCCTGAATTGGAAAAGAGAAACCTGAAGGATAACGAGTAGAAGAACATGCCTCATATAGTCTTGCCTCTCTTTTCAGTTCTCCAACCACCTTTTCTCAATCATACGATTATTCTCAGCCCTAGAGCCCCAAATGTGTTCATTATCACACGATTTACACCCTCTTTC
>NW_010101271.1:32355-34126 GCF_000699245.1 Pterocles gutturalis
CCTCACCTGTCTTTTAGGCTATTGAACTGGCCCTTTTTTTAAAAAAAAATAAAATAATTTTAGTTCTTTTTCTGTGCCATTGACAAGGAATAAATTTATTTTTTCTTTTCTCTCACTGTCAAGTGTGTAAAGAAAAAGGCTGCTTAACTTCCTGTCTGCTCATTAAAGCTATTTGAATCATCCTGTATGCTTGCTGACTTCTGCTCACCAGCCCTCACAATAGATGGAATTTAATTAATGATCTGCTGTCTTATACTGAAATTCTATTAAGAAAAATGATGGAAATAATACTTCAAACTCAATGTCTCTGCTTCTTCCTCTGGACGTGGCTTGAAAGTAGAGAGTGGGTAACATGAGAATTGACAGCACAAAAGAGGCAGATCAGCTACCAAGCACGAAAAATCTGGCTACCTGACATATGCACAATTCCAGTATCTTGCAAATTTTCTACTTAAAAGAGGGTTTTCCTGTGGGCCAAATGAAACCCACTGTTTCCTACCGATGCTGTATTAGTTATGTTCCATACATAGGCAAAGTTATTTTCTTGCAACACCTTGTCAGGCAGACTTCCATGGAAGTGTGAAGAGCAGCTGGATTTCCTGTTGGCTTATGAAGCAGCTATGGCATCTCAATGGTACTTGAGAAGCAGAACAAGCATAGAATTAAAAGACCAAAAAGATGCATCTCCTGTATTATAACTTAAATGAGCCTCTTTTTAACATTAAACAGGACTTTGGAATTAAATGCAAAGGTTTCGTTTTCATTTGGCAAATGCATTTAATGCCTTTCCCTGCATTAGGGACATCAGACAATTAATTTTGCTTGAGCAGCTTCAGTTCGTTACAGATTCATACTTAGATACATTCCATCAATGCTTCTGGTGCTCATTTAATATTCCAGATTAATGTTTACTTCGGAACTGACGAGATAATGAGGTTCCTTCCAGTTGCTTAGCATTGTATTTCATACTTAGTTTGTAGAGAAGATTCAGAATAATATTTTTTATGGCACTTACACTGTGTTAGTTTGGGCATTTTAATTCCCTGTCTGTATTAGAATCTATTCTCTGCATATAAGCAAAGGAGCCTTGTGAGGACTATTAAGAGGGATAATGAGGATTACCAGAAATGACTATTTTTTTTTTCAATTTGGACACTTGAGAAGTAGGAAGTTAAATTAGATCTCCAGATAGTTTCACAACAAGTCTAAAGCAGCCACTGAAGTGATCACTGAGGTTTTGATCACTATCAGGGATTTGTGCTCCAACTTTATTTGGGTAATCTGAGTGCAAATTTAAACACAGCTAGATTTGGGTGAATAATACTTGAAGGATTTGATAAGATAAATATTTGCCTTATTTAAAGCTCCACAATGTCTATCAGATAATACACTGAAGACATTTAGCAATTATATACATAAGCTTCTCATCCAGTTGAACACTGAATGAATGGGTAAAGTGAGAATCATCTTGCCCTTTACTAAAAATACTCTGGTGTTAAACCAGTCATTACCACTCTGTAACCATTGTAAGTATGCATACAATGGACCACTGATCACATTCCCACTTATGAGCTCTCCTTTAAGGAAATCAGAATATCAGAAGAGATATCTTATTATACTCAGAGCAGAACTGAGTTACTTTCCCTGTAAAGTAGTTTTGTTTTTTTTCAGAGAGATGTGCTTTCTGATACTTATTGTTAAAAATTAATAGAGAAGATATCTCTGATTTTTTTAAGGTAATTCCTCCCCCCCCCCCCCCCGCATTTTCATA
>NW_010101271.1:34157-53285 GCF_000699245.1 Pterocles gutturalis
TATTATCCAATAGGGTTTACTTTATGATGCAATAACAGTAGGACTTGGCTCCTTCCTGATAGTTATTTAGTTTCTGTGAAATATTAACTTATAACCAGTCAGTATAGTCTGCTGAATCATTGTTTTGAAGCAGAATAATAAAATGTGCCAAGTCATTTCCATTAACACTCTGCAAGGTTACTGCACTGGTGACTACTGACATCTCTGCCAACTCTTCAAACATGTTAGATCACATTTGTTGATTTTATTGGAAAGAAAGATAGCTAAACTATTTAACTGTTGTTCATTGTGTGTTTGCTGGGCTGGGCACAACAGTCAATGTAACTTTGGAGACTCTGGAGAAACTACCACATTCCCAAGAGCACAAAGTGTATTCTCCCAGTTTCTTTGTGAAGAGAGTTCACAAGTTTGGCAGCAGTCACCAGTTCAATTTTACAGTTCCCTGTTAATAATAAACCCAGGTGGATGAAAATGTTGTTAAATTAAAAAAAAAATAAATAAATATGTCCCTTTCTTTGATAACTACATTAATAAAGTAATTGCCACCCAACTCTAAGTACTCTGCTCTGGAAAGGTACTGTGCTTTTATAATACAGATATATCTGCCAAGGAAAAAAGCTTGCTGAATTGCTGTTGTGGGAGATTTTTGTGTGTACGGACTAGGCTGAAAAATATGCATGTTTTTGCCCTGGATTTGCTTCACTGGTTTACAGTCAGGTAAGTTCCATAGTACAAGGCTAGACATGCAATGAGAAGTACTTTGCAGAGGGCAGCCTGGCTTATATTACTTCTGTGGCATTTCACCTGCAGTATACTATTACATTTCTGAGAAGGGCAAAAAACCCTGTTGTTGGTGACTTACCTCTTTAATTAAGGATCCCATGTAAAGGGCAGTCAGGGGAGTTTGTTCTGCTGGTTTGACAACCACTGTGTTTCCACAACAAAGGGCAGGGGCGATCTTCCAGATGAACATAACCAATGGAAAGTTCCACTGAAAGACAGACGAGAAGGTGTATCCTGTGGCTTTCCTTTTTCTGTGATAATAGTGCAAATTGTCAACTGGGTAGTTGAACTCTTTGTTTTCAGAATAAAGATATTCTGAAAAAGCAACTGGCAAGCTGTGTTCTGCAAAGACCTATGATTTTGGTATGTGTGAGTCCAGGGGATCTAAGGTTTTAGTTAATAGCTCAAGAGATAATAATTGTACTCCTTTAACAAAGTCTTAGAGAAGGTTGCTGGATTAGTGGTGAAATTGGGAGTTTTGCTATATTAAATGATCACATCCATCATCAGTTCAGTTTTTAAGGGAGACAAGATAATAATATGTAATTCTGCCCCTGCCCTTTTCCTTGGAGGTTTCACTGACAGCTGCCTACTGTGGTCAGGCCAGCCAGACTACAAAGCAGCTGACTCCTTTGGACCCCATATTCAGCAGTATGAGGGACAACGTGCGTGGGAGAAAAAATGGGTTGCCCCTTTGAGAATACTTCTAATGGTTTTGGAAGCTTTGAGCCTATGACCCTCAGCACAAAAGTTGTAACATGCCTTACCTTTCTTTACATGACGGAAAAAAAGACAGTTGACAGTGACCTATTGTGTCAGAAAAGCTTGGAGGAGTATACATGCTTTATCTCTGTCCTTATCTCATTTCAGTCTCACCCCACCCCCAAAAATATCAGGAGCACAAATAGCATGACTTAAGGGATGACAGGGTTTTCTGGATCTTCATCACTGCAGTGGAACTGTGTGAGTGGAAGGGAAATGGACATGATGAGCCAGCAAAACTGATTGCAACATTCACGTAGTCCTCAAAGTTTTCGGTTTAGGTAGAAGCCTCCTACCTGATGGGTTCACATTTTGATGGAGAAAAAATAAAAATATACTCAGAAGTCTTTGAACATTTTATAAGGGAAGCCAGTGTTTGTACTAACTGCTCATACTTTCAGCATGCAATTTTATTTAGAAGTGGCTATATCTAGCGTTTCTAGTTCTTTAGCATACCTTGGCTCTGAGTGCTTTACTTGACATATCTTGTGCCTGACCTACAAGAGAATCTAACCCAGCAGATTCCCAGGCTGTCCTAGAGGCCAGAACTAAAAGTATTCCAATGGTGTTCTCTAAACCAATGTGGTGGTCTGAAGAGCCAGAAAATCTGCAAGCTCAACTGAAAGACATCAGGAACACGTGTGGGACCCACGTCTGAGCAAACCTGGTAGACAAGGTGACTATGTCAGAATCTGGTAAGCTGTCAAGCAGGTCAGGTCAGGCTGCTCATATCTACCTTGTGCAAAGAGGTGGGTGGACTAGGAGTGTCTAGTGCACGCAAACATTTTTCGCAGGAACCCATTGAAACTGTCTAGACATCACAAATCTAAAAATTGAGTTAATCAGTGTTTTTTGTGTTCAGACTCAGGCAGGCCTTTTGAATCTTCACTTAAAAGACTTCAAATCTGTGAATTTAGACATTGAACAGGAGATCAGAACGTATATAGCTCAGTATCACTGTGCTTATTAGGGACATCCTCTGTGTTACTTGTACCATCAACACGATGAATGAGTCTTAATCATAAATAAAGATCCTACTGTCTGGATGCTGTACAGAGCAGATATTCCAGGTCCCGAAGAGCTTATTTCTTACAGGTTGTAAATATTACTCTCCTACTTGTTTGTTTCTAATTCTTTCTGTTCCAACAAAACAAAATTCTACATTTAAAACTAATCCATCAGTCAGTCTTTTGAGATTTATTTTCCCTCCATATACAGGGAGGAGAGAGACAAGGTCAGATGAGATTGACTCATCAAAAACTGTGTTGCAGAATTTGATGAGTACTGAGGATAATCTCCATTTTTCAGGACCTGCAATTTTCTGATTGGTAATGTTTCACAAATGCACTTACACAGACAACATTTCAAAAGCATTTCCAGTTGTAACAGGAATATTTGTGTTTTACATAAATGTCTCCAACTTACAGGAATAATTTGGCCACACACACCAATAGGTTCATGTCTTGTAAATGTAAAAAAGTTTCCATCTAGGCAAAGAAAAAATAAATTAGACATTCAGACAAAGCATTTGTGAGAAACAGTTAAGTCAGAAAGAAGATTAAGTTCGATACCAAACATAGCTGGTTGCAATTTTACTTATAAATTATATTTTCAAAACCTTAACTATGCAAAAAACCAAACATAAAGTACATCTGGATTCAATATCTACTTTCTTCATAGCTCCAAGGTTTGATTCAGCCAGTCTGACCGACTTTTTGCAGTGATAACCCTGTTTCTCAGTACAGTATGCATGAGGATTCCTCATTTCTTTTTCTTTCATCACTTTTTTTTTTTTTTTTTGGAAAGTGCTCTTTTAAAATCTACTTGCAATCCTAGGTACATATCAGACATTTTTCAATATTAGATGTTAGCTTACATCAAATCCATGAAGTAGAAAATTCTCTTTGATTCAAACAAACATGTCTTACATTAAGCCTAGTATAGAGATCTACGCGATGCAAAAAACTTGGAAGCATTTATCACTCTAGTTTTCCTTAATTCTTTCTTTATTACCATTCTTTTCTTTGTCCTTCTGAGAGAAGACAGCTAGAAACATAGAGCTTCTTAATGGGACAGGAAATGGAATGAAATTTCAGCAAAATAAAGGAATGTTTCCTCATTCCTATCTCTTAGTACACTTCCTAGTACATTATCCAATAACTGAAACAAATATTACTGTTTATGCTAATCTTAATAAGCACATACCTGGTTTTCGTTATTGTAGCATTGCGTAAACTATACACTGCTTGCAAAAGTAACCTACCAGACTTCTTAGATGTACATACTGGCTAAAATCTTTTGGTCAATAAACAGTATTTATTAGTAGTGTATAGAACAAGAAATAAATGTGAATAACTGCACTAAATATTTAAAATGAGCACTATGATAAATCTTAAACAACATATTAACACCTATTTAAAATATTTTCCATTTGAGATATTGTGTTGCACAATGTTTAGAAAAAGGCAGTTTTTATAGATCACATTGGCTTCAGTTCTGTACTGTTGTTATCTCAAAACTACTCACCTATTGGAACAGTACGCCCATGGATTTTATCAGCCCAGCCTGCACAGTAGCGTAACGTTTTGATACAGGCACCTAAATCCATTAGGTAAGCATTGGAGAAGAGTTTCCCACCATCAATGCTTTCCATTGTCTGCAGACAACAGCAATTAAAAAGTTAATATCAAATATTGATAACAGTTCTGACACCTGTACTTTGTCATTTAGCTTTTGCTTGTTCTGTTCAGAAGTTTTTAGCTTTAGTACAAACATTTAGATTAATTTCCATCCAAAGTATACTTAACATTTGAAAAATCCAAGCTAGCAATTTTCAGATGATTATGGCATGCTTGTAATGGTGATAAGTTCTGAAAAAAACAGTAACACTTCTCCCATCTGAATCAGTTACACTATTCTATCTTATATTAAATACTCTGCAAGCATAGATGAAAAGATCATTTAGGAGTCTGTACAAATAACCGGTGCAAATAAAATCGTCCTATTCACACTAACACCCAAGGTAGGCAGTATTTTCCTGGAAATAACTGTTGCATTATCTTTGAATCCTGTGCTGTTTAACTATTAAGGAAAATTTGTCTAGGTGCTTAATTATTAGCACCTAGATTGATTTAGTGATTTGCAACTTATATGATCAAGAAGACTCAAAACATGGAATAAAATACCCCAAATATACCTTGACTGTTTGATGTACAAAGGAAAGATCTGGGCTATCATGAAATCATAACTGAGAACAATTCACTATGAAAAATAAATACTTAGCAGAAGAGACTTTTTTGTGGGCTAACTACTAACTGAGTGAACTAACCGTCTTATTTGAAGCCAGGCCTGACTCTCCATACCATGGATCTCCATGCCAGGCAGATACAAACCTTTGGAATAATAATCAGCAAATATTTATTTAGCATCGATACTGTTCCACCCACTGTACTTTAACGATCCCACAGAGACACCAGCACTAAATAGGATTGATTTCCAGCCAAATCTAGAGAGTGTGGTTTGGATTAACACCATTCCAATACCCCTAATTGTTGGGACATCTAGTGAAAGACCGTGTGGCATTCTTAAATAGTGTCAACATCTTCTTCACACTACTAGATATTTTTTCTCAAATTTTCTAGCACAGAGACACTGAAGACCTTCAGCTTTGTGAACAATCCTGTTAGGATACCTAGTATAGTATATACTATAGTTTCAAGATCTAGTCAGATCTTAGAAATATTATTTTCTTTTCTTAATGTGTTATTTTTTATGCCCAAGGTTCTTTAGCATTTCAGGTTGAGTTTACAGATTGATCCCGCAAGTACAATGCTTCACCAACAACTCCCCTGTGAAGGCTGCAGTTTTAGTTAATTGGACACATTGCGGATATCACACTTGGGAAAAGAACAGAATAAATGAAAGAGCCAGCAATGCTTGATGGCTTTCAGCGACAAGGAACGGATTAAAGGACACATGCTCTTGCCATTCTATGCGATACATCGAGTACCGTGTTGTTCTGTTTGGACACAGGAGAAGATTCTTTCCCGACCTCAAATTTATGAACTCTATAGCTTTGAATATCACAACAGACTGAAATCTAAGAAACAAAATTCCCAGTGGCTCTTTCAGTACCCTGCTTTGACTTATTCTTCTAGTAGCCTACCTGTAGGGCTGTTAAGCCTCTGGAGCTTCAGAAGAGGCATCTTATCATTATATGAAACACTGAAATTGAGTAATTTTGATCCTGGTCCAATGCATGAACACAGGAAAATGCCTTTTCAATGAGCTTTGTGGGGTCTATTTTGTATGTCAGGTGTTTACAACGTTATTTGCTATTCTATAGTACTAGTTCTGCAGTTAATATAACTTTGAGTCAAGAAAATCTCTCTTCATTTTGATGAAGTCTGAAAAGTATTTCATTCAAACACACTTTATCTAAAAGCAAAAGGTAGTTAATAACGTGAGTAGGGTGCAGGAAATAAGAACAGTTAGTAAAATAGAAACTTGGGAGGTGCTCCACAGAAAAGCAGCCATACTTTCATGATATGAAAATGGCAAGCGGGAACAAAAACTTTATGTTTCAGCTTTCCTGTGGAAAAAAAAATGTTATTACTCCATTGTATTTGCATGTGTAATGCCTTAGGCTATACAATAAAGAAGCAAGCTTATCCAGTATTTAACCAACAATGGGTCCATATTAAAAATGTAACTCTCTTAAAATTTTGTCTCTCTCAACTCCAATAAATCTAGCATTGCTAAGGACTCAAGTTATAGCTACCTGAGTTTTCTTCTGAGAAACAAAGTGATTATCAGTTCCTACCAAATGACAGGGTTAATTTAGAGGAATGATTGAAGAAAAGTGTAAATTTGACAGTTGCAGACTTTGGAGTTCAAGGAAATAACCTCAGTTCTTTTGAATTTTCATTTTTCTTTTAAAAACTTGTTTGGGACATATGCAAATGTCTTTCTATACTGCAGCCATAAGGACAATACAATGGGCAATAGATTCTTCGCAAGTTTTACATATTTTGAAGGTTTAAATTTTATGAGCTTATCAATGGCACAATTTGTAGCTAATGACTAAATCCTTCAAATTGTGATTAGATCAGTCTGAGTGATGATCCTAAGTGCTGGATATTCCTCCTGCTTTCTTAGATTTTTGACACTGTTGACAGAAAAGCGGGGTTCATCTTCAGGACAGTGCAAGCAATTATCCTGCCTAAACGTTAATTCCAGAAGGTGCGTGAAACGGTGAAGAGATCATCTTAATGGTGACATCATATGTGAGGTTTAAAACAAGACGGGGTGTATCACACTTTATCAAGTTTGTGGTGCATTTCTATTTTGAATGTTCTTTCTTGCCTTAGTGCACAATCAGTGGTGGTGTTACAACTCATATATCTGCTGCTAAGAGTGGTAAAATGGCCAATATTCAGTAGCTGTCAAAGACAGAACATAATTCCCTACCCCCCACGTTCTTCCTACTAAAAAGTAATTCATTGCTGGCTTTGATTCCGGTTAAAGTTTTTCACTCATTGTCAGTTGCAAGCTGGAGTTAATGAAGGACTACTGATAACAAAATATAAGAACATGAAACTCAAATTTTCTTCCAGTTCTGACTTGTATCATCTGTAAGTGCTGAGCTAAGCTTGGAGTTTAGGCCTTGATTCGGGCCTTTGTTTAGACAAGTGTTTACCACGTGATCTATATTAGTGTGTCCTTAAGAATCAACAATTGAAATTGCATTGATTGTAGGTGGCTTAAGTATTATCTTAAAACTGATCAAATACTCAAGCACTTTGTGGATGTGCGATGTTAACAGACCAGAGTGCAAACCATTTTCATGAGGTCCATTTGCAACACAAACAAAAAAGAGATAGTGAGACAGCCTGACTTTCCAAGGATTTAGTGTGTTCTACTTGCTTATATCTTTCTTTAAAGATCAGTACGTAGGCTTTTTTTCCCCAGTCTTTTTGTTCACATATCATACTCACAGCTAAAATCAGCCGATCTCTTTCAATTAAGTCAGCCAGTTTATTCAAGAGCCGTCCTCGCTCTGAAGCATCCATTGTACGCCAGGGTGACCCAAGCTCAAAAGCTTTTCTAGCTGCTTCAACAGCCTTGTCTACATCTGCCTGTGGGGAAAACAGGGAAACTTTTAAAAGCAATAATTGGTTCTGTCATCAGCTTTGCTGCTTGTTAAATGTTTTGCATTTGCAAGGTGTTTTGCAAGACAAATAAGAGACACTGATCCTAATCTAATCATAATTATTACAGTAATTTTAGATACGTAGTTTATTTTCTTTCAAACACTTCTGCTATCATTTCAGCAATGTAAAGTTCTATGCAAAACAGATGGGTTCTCAAAGATTCTAAAATAAAAACTAATTAAGGATCTTTATTTTTAAAATTTAGAGTTTCAAACCCTCTGGCTTCTACTGTCTGAAATTGGGGGTACATGCACGAATTACACTGTTGATGCAATTTAGTCTCTTTCATATACAAAGAGATGCCCAAATCTGTAAGTTAAATATTTAAGTCCTCAGTATTATCTAAAATTATCTGGTGGTGTGTTGAACCACCTGTTTCTCTGTTGAACAGAGAAAACTCTGTTCCTCAGAATGTGTTGTGACATGAACACAAATTTATCACTGAGGAAGAAGAATCAATCTGTTTTTGAAAGTTTTAAGGAACTTTTGTATTTAAAACAATTTTAACAATTGACTAATTGTCCAGATTTAAAATGCTAAACCTGAATATTCTGAAGTCTAAGCATTGTCTTTGCATTAAGCAAGTTAATTTGTCAGTCCCTTTATGTGTTTTATAACATAAATTTTTATTTATCATTTGGCTTTCACTATAGCTGGGAAATCTACAATGAATTACATAAAACTCTGTTCTGTGCAAGGATGTTCCAGGATATAAAAAAACCAATTAAAAATCTCTTGAGAAAAGGCTTCTAGTTCTTCTATATTTCACAACTCTTGTAAAAGTTTTCCCAGGTAATCAATAATATAAAAAAGTAATTTATTCTGGTTTTTTTTGTTAGAAATTAAAAAACAAATTTCAAGGGAAAAAAAAGGAGGAATCTATACATGTCACATTTCCCTGAGTAGTTTACAAGTATTGTTAAAAGGATTTCTTTCAAACATTTTTTGTACTGCTGGTTGCTAGAGTCTTCTCCAGGGAAGTCACTATCAAGGTTAACTAAATCAGCAAAGCTGACGAAGTCAACACCAAATTGTTCTAATTGTGAACCAGGTCTTGAATCTTTAACAGATATTGGTAGCCACAAACAATTTTTAAAAGCTGGGAGTGGTGTTGGTAAGTGGCTTGGAAGGCCCAGCAAGGACCTGCTAGACAGGAGGCCCACAGAACTTCCCAAAGTTCTCTCCAGGAAGTTCGGGAAAAGATAGGAAGGATCTCTACAAATAGCAGTCTTTACTACAGGATAATACTGACTAGTCACCTCCACCAGGTAGCTGAAATCTACCAGATTAAAAATATTTGTTTTTCTTCAGAACCTGTCAGATTGTCGTAAAATGCTTCATCACTTATCTGTGACCAAGAAAACTGCATTCAGTGAATATTTAATTAATTCTATTTTTTTCTCATCCCTTTTATCATAAATATTCTACAGGTTTGCAATATGACTTGGAGGGTATGCTTTAGCCTTTGCTGGAAAAGAACAAGAGGAAACCTTGTATTTGTGTGAATGATGTAAATTAAAACTCAGTACAATGTAGTGTGCTATTTCTACAAGTGCAGAAATAATTACAACTAAGAAAAATCATATTAGGCTAATACAGGGCTGTGAAAGAAAAGTAAGAAAAAAAATGTTCTTCAATTGGATGAAATTTAACTTGGGCACATAAATCAACACCATTTCAAAGCTAGTTTAGACTTTTTACAGAAGTACATTTCCTTTACACACTGACCATGTGTTGAGCTGCTTTATTATTACAAGGGGCCTTTAGGATTAGCCAATGTAGCTTGAAAAAGCTATCAAACTGAAAGGAAAACAGTTCCCACCCACATATGTGTCTGTGCTTTGCAATCTCCACTTCTTTTTTTTTTTTTTTTTTTTTAAATTCCACTGCAAGGCAGTGTACAGCCTTTTGTTAACCCTATTGTAGACCCAAATTAAATTCCTAAAATCACTTGGCTCATTATCTAAAGACTAGGCTCTAGAATATTAGGTTCACAATGACTGTGTAGTTTACTGGATTTGTACATTTCACCTGGCAATTTTGTTAATAGCAGTTGTCATTACACATTAGTTTGCAAAATTATTGGAGAGAAAGCAAACCTCTGTGTTGAGCAGTATTATCTCTTTATTTAATGAGTTGTTAAATTGCTTGTAAGTAATGAAAGCTACAAAAATTCTGAATAGTAAGTGAACAGTTGCAGATCATGAGTAATTTAATTTGAAGATGATAAAATATCAGGCCAACTTGGTTTGCAGTATAATTTGGTTTTTAAACATTGAACAAAGAAGAGGTAGAAGAAGTAGCATTTTAGATCAAAAGCGTGTATGGTTCTAGTGGGATACAACTCACATATTAACACCATGCTTATGAAATTCTTTGACTGAGGACAAAAAGAGCGTGAAATAATCTCAGTGACTCAGCATGAACTGGGACTAAAGGAAAGCAAGAACAAGGCACTGAAAAACTCATGATTAGATATACAAAACTATCAAAAGCCATTTTTGTCTAACAAAAAGTTTAAAATGTGTCTTCACAATGACTTTCTTAATAATGTATGTCCACTGTTGCTCATGTGCTAGACAGATATCATTTGAGACAAAGTTTATTAAGAGACTCATGATGAAATTACAGAATGGAGTAACTAATTTCAGTGAGAACAAAATGTCAAATTAACTGGGTTTCTGTGTATTTCTCAAAAGACGATTTCATTTCAAAGTAAATCTTTGTCCAGTAAATTAAATATTCTGAAACATTGTTCTTATTATATGGGCAGTAAATTTTTGGTGGATTTATAACACAGACAAATGGCTTATAAGTTGTATAGCAGTTCTAATGGATAGAAATGTTTTTAATGGACATTTTGCTGCTAAGTTTAAAACAGGCTTGTTATAAAAATCATTCTAGATATGCACATTTCTTGACTAAAATGACATCAGATGTCATTTAGTGAGAAAAGTGAGAAATGTAAAAGTGGAAGTAAAAATTTGATGTGGAACAGGAAAGTATAGAAAATAAGATAAATACTTGCAAGAAACAAAACTAATTATAAACCAATTTTATTTTCCATCACAGTCATCACTTTTGTATACTTGTGAATTGGAAATAAAACATTCACTTCTACTTACTTTCTCAGAGTTTATTCAAATAATTTCTTTGGTCAACAGCTTTAAAACTGTTTAAGCAACATTATCTGTTCTATTTAAAAACTACCCGCTCCCCCCCCACTTGATAACTTACATTTAGACTCTGTAGTAGCACTAGGCAAGACCTTTTCAGCAGAAAAAAATATAACAAAAATACAGAGATGCTTATTTCAGAGCTTAGGTTTTCATTATATCTTTGATTACATGGCATCTATTTGTAATTTTCCTCTAAGAAAACTCAAAAAATAAATATTTTTTTTACAGGTGTCAACAATCTTTATAGTGTCCTGCCCAAACTCATCAATTCAACATGCGGTAGGAACACCAGTTTTGGTGGAATTAGTGTCTATTTGACAGGTTACCTTCAGCTTCAGAGTCTTTTTTAAGATTATGTTCCAACATATTTTTCAGAAAAAACAAATATTTGAAGGGAACAGTACTGTAAAGACATATTCATAGCTAAAAATGATGCTGGCAATAATCATCTCCCTGGAGTCTGTGTGGGAAAATGTCAATATTTGTCCACTTCATGTTATCTATAATGAAAAGCTTTGTATAAATGCATAATGAACAGGTTACACCACTGTGGAAGGAAGAGCCAGGAAAAAATAACAAAAAAATCCAATTAAATTAAAGATCAAAAGATAACAAAGAATAAATATTATTAACAACATCAACAAAATTATTCATAACTTTCTTCATATAAACAAGATCCTAAAAGTAAAGCAGTTTTTCGGTGTCTGTTTACAAACTATATTAAGGCTTAGTGAAAAAGCTAAGAATTATGTTTACAGAAGAAAGTATATGGGATGAAGTAGGTACATCTCTGAGGTATTGCTTTACATTAACAGAGATGGACACTTGCCTTCTTGCTTTTAAGATGCAGAATTTAATTTAAAGCTAGGGTTAAGAGCAAGACAGAAGACTCTACCTTGTCACCTTCTTCAACCTCACAGATTTTCTCTTCATTTGCAGGGTTAAAGACTTCAAATTTTTTACCACTGACTGAATCATGCCATTCGTTGTTTATAAATATCTGCAGAGGAAAAAATAGTGCAACAATGTTAGTAACATAGATATAGCTGTTGTTTGTTATCTGTTTTAATGAACTAATCTCTCTTTCACAGCTGAGAGCCACCTGATTGATAGGTACCTCATTCAAAAATGGAATAGCTGTTTCTACATTGTTCTGAAGAGATGAGTAATCACATATGCACTTAACCAGGAACAGCTTTTTAAAATTAACTTCCTCTGGGGAGGCAAACTTTCTCTCTCTATATGATCTTTTCACTTTGTTTCATATAATAAAAAAGATACTGCTACAAAGAGGTCCTTCCTCACTCAAACTGAAGTCTGTAATGTACAAGGGAGGTAAAGCCCTAAAAGACCTGCCTAAAACTACCTGGGTTTCCTATGCTGACAGGGTCGGTAAGGATGGAGGGCCTTTCTGTTATGTGCCCTGAGAGAAGTAAAACCAGTTTTTGGGTTTCATATACATAGTACATATAGTATCTTGGAGAACACTATCTTATTTAGCTTTGCTTTGATTTCTTTTCACTCTCTCCTGCCAAAAAAGAATAACCCACTGCAGTCAGTGGAATGAAACAAAGAAAGAAGTACTTAACCAGAGTAAAAAACAAGCAAGTATATTTCTCTATTTTCATGTTACAGGAGAAAAATAACTAGAGATTTGGAAGGAACTTTTCAGCAAAAGCCTTTGGCTTTGTGGATTGGTGCTTCACTGAATGTGATCCTAATCAAGTTTTAAAGCAGAAGTACAGTGTTCTTAATCTTTTACAGAAAAAGCACAATTTACTCTATTAAATAAGGACAGAAATAATGAATCAAGAGGAAATGACTGATGTATTCACCAGAAGTACACTGTTAGCAACCTTAGAGAAAGCCTAGACTATCCTTGCTGTTGGTAGTTGATGCATTTCACAGAGACACTCTTAAAAACATGCTTAGCAGCACATACTGGGAGTAAAGCCCTCTCTCATATATAATTGTTGCCTTGACAAAAAGTTGAATTACTTTATTGATTAAATCACAAACATCTAGTTCTTTAATTGCTGCTTTTCTGCCTGTCCTGATCTTACAAGGAGAGGAGGACTACCCTTCCAGAATGAACCAGCACACATCAAAACATTTACAGTGTCCAAATTAAAGTGTCCAAGACCTGACAATGAGGGGAATTTAAAGAGGGGACTTATGCGCAGATGACTGTGGTCCTCAGCTACACATAGCCCTATACAACTCAATAGGTCCTAGATGAAAATATAGGGGAAACAGTGGCACTTCTGGTCATAGTCTTCAAAGCTAATTTCTACTCCTCCTTTGGAAAGATTTTTTGCAGGATCTCAATCTGAATGTTTTCACATCACAATGCTGTTATTTCCCAGGGGTTATACTACGGGTGCCAGACGTGGGGTTGTTCCATCTTCCCATAATCCTGTACTCAGCATGTAAATATAATCATACAAACATACAGTAAATGTGGGTGTTGACAGTGTATGCACCCTCACTGCTCAGCAGGATTACAGCTGATGGTCTTGTATATGGGGGTCTCTTTTCTCTCCTCTCCCTACCTGAAAGCTTCTCTGCAAAACACCAGGAATTCAAACCTCTCTGGTTTTGGTCTTCAGCACGTGCTGCAATTCCTGCTTTTGAAGGGTGAAGCTACTTGCCTTGTATGTCTTCAGGGTTTGACGAGACAAACCTTGATTAACCTTTTTAGCTGTCATTGCTTTATAATCAGTATGTCTATCTTCAGTTTAAGCTAATCTTAACCATTTGATGTTATTCATTATTTATTCAGTAGTTTCTATAAATTTCCTGACCACCTCCAATTTAATGGTCACAGCTATAAAATCTTTTGCCACCCTGACATTCGTGACACTTCCCTGCCTGCCATTCCGCCTTTAGGTGTAAAATGCAAACATACCCCTGTTTTTCTGACTGCTACCACCAGTGTCTGACTATTATTGTTTGAACTGCAAGGCACATCACAGCAAATTAATATTACCTGTGTCCATTTCACAGTTTTTCATAGTTATTCCAACTCTGAGGATCTCTCTTATGTCTCTACACTGATTTCCCTCAGCACCACCACTCTTGATTTTCCATCTTCCAAGACAATGTCTAAAGCCTAATTGCCTCCATGTGGAAAATCCATGTACTAAGAAAACCAAGTCAGCATACATTGTTCTTTTAAATATTTTCTCCTGACTTTTACCTGACAAGGACTGGAGAAAGTCTAACATTAAAACCAAGAAAATAAACTAAAATCGTGCTTTCTCCAATCTTGCTAGAATATAATGTCTTTTTATTTAATATAGTTCTATGTAAAGCTTTTCATAAAGTGTCAAACATACAGCTGTCTATTAAGAAGTACAAAAGAACAATAATTGCATAGCAGCTGGCCCACACCAAAGTTAATCATAACAGCTTACCCAGCAGCAATAAAACCGATACCCAAAGCTCATTTAATAAATGTTAGGAACTGTGTCCTTACTCAAAGATTAAACTTTTATACTGTCTGAAAGCACATTGTGTACTGAATTTACTTTGCAAGGCTGGAACAAAAACCATCAACTTTTGATTGCAACACTGCTGGCACACTTAGAACAAGACTTAAACAAAGCAAGGTTGGCATTGTTGTTTCCTATATTGAACTTTTATGATCTGTAACCTTTTGTGGTATAATAACCCCAGAAATTAAAACCTAGGTCCTTTTGTGTGGGAAAAAGTAATTGGCAAAGGTACTGATACAGCTGAAGGAATAAGTAAATGTTTGAAATCCTTATAAAGTCTAAATTACATCAGTGTCATACAAGAATACTTGCTCCAAAGATGGCACAAAATTCCCACCATGTCTGCTTTCCTTTAACTATTATTTTTGTTGTCTGTTTGGTATGGTACTTTCCTTCTCTTTCAAGCTCTAGTGTCCTAATTTCAGTTGTGCTATATATCCCTTGAAGCTATGTCCAAAGAGGGTTTCAAGTGTGAGCAGCCCTACTTGTCTCTAGGTTTTTGGCTACTGAATATTAATAAGACTGTTGGTTCAAGCTGTAGAAACTAATCTAGTTTTCCACTAAACCAAACAAAAACCCAACCAACCAAACAGGAAAATAAACCACTGCAATTGTTCCTGAAAGTTCAGTATTTTTCAGTTGTGTAGTAAAAATATGGCACCATTCATATTATTCTAAAAACATAAATGTTGTCTTTTAAAAGATGTACTTTATACTATTATTAAAATACCTATAATATTTCTAGATTTTCCATTCTGTCATTTTAAATTTGACACAAAATTAATCGATTAAGCAATTACTAAGTGACAGAGAATGAAACAATCTACTAAAAATATGCTCTCGTTTACTTGTAATTACTAAGAAGATATATGATATTACACAGCTGTGAAAATTTAAAGGACAAGTAGAGTGAAGGTTAAGGACCTCTGGCTGAAATTTGAAATATTTACCTCTCTTCAAAAATGCAAAAGGGAACCTCAGCCTTACCTGTAGGTACACAAGATCTGTACTGCCTTAGAGCCTTCCATCTCTGAACCACTGCTGGCAAAATAGTCAGAGTGGGTTAACTTTTTATTTCTGACTCTGTAAGTTAGCCTTTAAAGAGAAAGGAGAACCTCATTGGAAAGATGTGACACATGGCACATATGTTGAAAAGAGGAGGCTATGTTGCTACCGAGTGCTGTGTAGGTTGTTCTTTAAAGTGGACATGATAATGTATACAGTCCAATGTTAACAGTCTGTCTAACCGTCTCTGTGATCTCTGGGTTTGGCTTTGTGCTAAAACAGGGTCATCACCCTAAGCCGCCCTCCCAGTGCCTGAACCCCCTTCCTCTTGCTTATGAGCTGGTGCCTTTCCTTCTCTCTCTCTCCCAGGGCTGCTACGTTGCTGGCGAGCATGTGAGATCTTGGTTGCCCTCATCACTGAGACCATGGCAGACTCTGACTGACTGTACCAAGTATTTTGTGCTCAAACTGTGCCTATCTTTAGGGTCATGGCTCCTTGCTTCACCTTTAGTCACTGGAGGTTAGCTGTGAGACTAACTATCAGAAGGGATGCAATTCCTGTCTTATCTCCATTACGATAAAGGACCCACTGTTGCTGCTCAGAGTAGCAGGAACATTTAAATAGAAAACGAGAAAATACTTTGGGGCAGGCAAATCAAATCAAATTACAGTTGACTCAGGGCAGGACAAAGTTAAGACACTAAAACTGCGGGATAAATGTTTTTTATCACACAGACTTGAGATTTAAACCCTACCATCACAACCACATATGTTATGAAAATGTGACAGCTTTCAGGGAAGAGATTTTTTGCATAGTATTGAAATTTCTTACACTGACTGTCTGGGTAGTTGTTAATAATCGGTGTGTAGTTTACTAATAGCTATCAAGATCAATAAAATGTTATCTCAAAATGGATATGTTAACAATTTGCTATTAATATTTCAGCTTGTTTTTATGTGGTCAACACATATGGAGTGTCATTGCTCCTTCTGACCATCAGGACTGACCAGCAAACTCCTGATTTAACAAAAGCTGTCAGGGAAACAACTGTGTAAGTCCCTGAAAATTTCGGATATGTGATCAAGTTGATTATAGGAATATCTACACAAAAGTCTGACTGTTATGAAAGGGCAAAGACAGCAGTTAAATGGTTAATATGAAAAAAGCCATCTTTAGTAACTACATACATTGCCAAGAAAAGAGACAAAGTAAAAGGTAAATATTAACATAACACTGCTATGATGTTACAGTATGCCAAATTCATATCTGTCTGTGAAAGGAATAATAGCAAAACATACCATTTTTGGAGGTTTTTAAAGTACTTGTTTAAATACTAAATTTATTCCACCAACTAATAACACCCATAATATTAGTTTAGAATATGTTTCTTATTAATGTTTCTAATACCATTCCCATCAAAACATAACTTCATTGCATTAAATATATACACAAGATTGTACCAGGGATGTATGAACCAAATTAGCCAGATGTCTTCCATAAGCTAGGTAGCAGTCCTGCATATGCTGGTAGGAAAGACAAGAAAGAGAGGGAAAAAGTCAAAACTCTCAGTGGAAGCAGTGTTGCATACATTGCAGGCAGCTGCACTCATAAGTGTGCACGCAGCCATACTAATTTAATGCTGTGAGGTGTGTGCTGCAAACAAACAGGATATGGATCTCTAAAACCAGGCAACACTGAAGTGTCAGCCAACAGCAGCCACTGGCAACTCCCCTGTCCTGCTGGAAAAAAAAATAAAAAAATTCGGGATCATCTTGCAATAGGTTAGTGTTTTGTCTGTCAAGCAGAATTACACTAGCAGATTAGATTGTTTTGTGCTAATTTCTCAGACATAAATGCAAAGGAATACGCTTCCATGGCACATGCTGTGCAGAGGGCTGCCTGTGACAGCTGACTATGGTCTACGAAGTGCAAATTTATTTTGCAAGATTTTAGAAATGTTGTTCCACGCATTTTGTAACTGCTATTTCACTGGTATTTTTAGGAAATAAGATGGTTTTTATTTCAACAACCCAAAGAATTAATGACTTTCAGACTTCTTTGCACTAGACCTGGAAATACACATTTATTTCAGATGATACTGCATGCTATTAAAGCTTAGCATTTAAAATAGAGCCCAGGTAACAAGCTATTGCAGTCAAAACCCCTCTGACTGGCTTTATTTCCCAGTGTTAGTGTGCAATAGAATCTTCATTCTCTGAAACGATTGATTTCAGTTCAGATAATTTGATACCATTTGCCATTTGGGTTTGAAGTTACCTGCAAGACTACAGTATTTCTGTCATTGTTTAGTCAGTGGATTTGGTCACTCAAATGACCTGAGCAGAGAACAGGCAGACAAGACCTGCTCTTTGCCTTTCATTGTCATCCCAGTGTTTTTTTTCTTTTTTTTTCTTTTTTTTTCCCCTTCAGTCCTTGAGTATTTTGAAAGGACTATGAGCTCATTTTATAAAGTATTTGCTAGATGTGAAGTGCTGTATTTGTGTCTGCACTGCATGAAGTAAGAAAGTATCTGACTCCAGACAGCTTTGACTCAGATCTGCTGAAATAGATTTTAGGGCCTCTACATTAGGTGCTGTCACCTTATGAAACATAACTTCTTGCTGAATCTTTCTTAGAGTAAGGATCCTCTTTCTGTGGTTTCAGTATTGTTTTGAGTTTCAGGCCTCAGTACTTCTGTAGAAGTGACTTAAAAGTAAAGTTTAGAGAAGAAAATACTTAATTTCTGATGTTGCAAAAATCCTGTATATGATCCCATATTCAGCATCTGTCTTGTTCTTCATCAGGGAAGAATTTTAATGTAATTCACTATTATTGTTATAAACTATAATTCATACTACTGAGATATATTCAAGAAAAGTAAACAGAACTATCTAAAATGTGGACTGTCCCAAACTTAGTTATTAAAGTATTTTTATAAATATAGAATAAAATGTCTAAGTTGTCTTCTCTCTGAGCTCTCTTTCTCTTCAGAAACTCTTTCAAACTTTTGGTACCACAAAAAGCATCTCCTCCTCCCACCATAAATCTGCCCCCAGATAACCAACAGCTCCTGCTGTGATAAAGCTTTTCTTGACAATGCCCTTCAAATGAGCCCAGCTACCTGTTTCACAGAGCTAAAAGTGATCACCAAGTTTCAACAGTTGCTCAGTTGACTGCTCACAAACTTCCTACTGCAGATTTTAAACAGGGAATGACATCACCAGTGTTTTTTTTTAGAGGTCAGGAACAGTGAAGAGGCACCAGGGCTGTGCAAGGCTCCCACATGCTGAAGGTAATTCAGCATCACTGAAGTGATATGAGGAGCTGTGATGATGGCAGTAAATCTCACAGTTATGTCTAAACCTGAAAGAGATTTGTGGCCCAAAAGGAGGCTCATTGCAAGTGCTGTAAGTTCTGATTTACTAGGCTCAAATATGTCGTGGAGTCTCGCTGTATTCTTTAAGCAATACAGTTAAAATATGTAAAATTATTTAAGGAACTATATATATCAATACAGAATACCTGCTGTGAAATATCTTTTTTTTTTTTTCCCTCAGGTTTTTCCTTACAAGAAGTTGATATTTGACTAATATTTCATACAACTTTTTTTTCCCTTTGGAATTGTATATTATAATTGATGCAGGAATTACATTTTACTGCTGCAATGAGCTAATAATCAGAGAACACAC
>NW_010101271.1:53316-80187 GCF_000699245.1 Pterocles gutturalis
TTCTATTCATTATTTATTTGAACTTTTTGATTTGTCGGTTAGTGGCTTTGTATCTAAAAAGTCAGCTGATCTTAAAAAGAGTATGTTGCTATAGTACCTAGAGAGATATATATATACCCATAGATATTCTAATTAAACTTTCGTGGGTTTACCCCTCATCTTTGTTGTGAAGCTAGTCATTGCAAGATGTGTGATACTCAGCTACAATTTTGATTCTCAGCCTCTCAGAGTGGCTCACCCTTCCACACATTCCTGATAGTCCACATGCAGCTTAGTGAGAGAGTGTGCTCCTGTTTTCTTCCTCTCACATAATTTGACAACCTAATAATTAACTAATCTGCGCTTCTCTGTCTTATTAAAGGAGCACCACAAGTCTTAGTGTACATGAAGGCATCATGACAGAAATAATTTGTCAAACAATCACTGTCTAATTAGTCTGTGTTGAGCAAGTAAAATCTTTACTAGTACATTTTTAGCCAGCTACCAACATTTATTCAGTTCATTGGAATATCTTTAAAGGAGATTCAGATTTTAAACCAATTCAAGATCACTTTGTGGTTCAACATCCAAGCCAGTTTAACTGCTTCAAATGCATTCATTTTAATTCTTGAAATTCAAATTCCCTGAAGAGTGCTTAGTTTTATGCTGTATGTGAAAGGCATAACCTGAAATGTAGTTACACCAACATATAGATCCATAGACTTATGGGAAGACTTAGTTAAATGATCTCTGTAAAAGGCCCAAAACGATCCCTCTCATAGAAAATAGAGTCTTAAGTAAAGAGGAAAGTCTTTGGAACATCTTCTGCAGACCTTTCTTTAGATGACTGTTGATACTATGCTGTGGTAGAAAAAGAGAAAATTGAGTTTCCAGAGCTGAGGGATCTGCTGATGTACAAGGTTCTTCAGACAGGAAGGTTAATACATCAGCAGTAACAAATGATTCCCTCATCTTGATCCCTCCAACACAACTAGTCAAAACAATCCCACACCCCATCCATGTTCTAACTTGTATGGGAGAGGAACAGGATGGATAAGACCAGTGGAAAGGCTTTATTAAAGTGTGGGACTGCTGGGTATGGGTTAACATTTCTGATATCCCATCTCCCCGTCCCTCAAGTACACTGTTGTGGCTGTCAGACAATCCTGTGTGATATTTGAAGAGGGGAGGAAAGCCTTGCAAATATCAAGCCTCTTCAAGGGTGTGTTGGATTTTATCACTTTCAGGTACACACTTTTGCAAGCGAGTGCATCGTGCTTCTGCGCAGTTATACATTATATATAATTTTTAAGAAAATGTTATCTATTGTCAAGGCCAAAGAAATATTCATTTGCTATATGACACTTTAATTATGCACTAGAGACATTTCAGCCCTACTGGCTGTCTTATGATTGCTTTTCGTATTAATGGCATAAGTTTCTGCTAACTAAATGTTTTAGAAGGATAGAAATATTTACAGGAATTTGTCTTGAATATTCAGTTACATCAGATTGCTGAGCTGACATTTTGCTCATATTTGTTGTTTTCCTTTGGAAAAATAAAAAAAAAATCAATCAGTCAAGCACTGTAGTTTCTGGAACACCACTGTGACTTAGGTACTAAAGTACCTTCTCTAAATTAAGCTTTTTTTTTCTTTTCTTTTTTTTTTTTTTTAATTGAGGCAGGAAGAGCTGTAGAGAGCTATCACATGGCAGAACTACATAACTTTCATGACCTGTTAAATATTTACAAAGTAACGTCCTGTCTGATTTATTCAAGAAAGATATGCATTGAAATCTGGTTAGGTTTTTTTTACACGAAAAATTAGGATAGAATTGAATTCAAAGGGACTAATGTAGATAAATGCCATCTTGCTTTTGGAAAAGAAAAGAAAAGTGGTTTTAGAAAATAAAATTTATTTCCATTGCAACGGTGAACTGAAAAAAAACAGTAACCTGGGAATCTCCAAAGAGAAGAGGTCCTTTCTGATCAATTGTTCTACCTGGATGTTTCAAAGGGTAGAGTTTCAATATTTTCTGCCAACAGTTTGTTAAAAGTTCTTGCAGATATCTGCGTACTATGATACAAAACAGGCAAAGGGTCTTTTCAAGCTGGGAACACAAGTCTGGGTTCAGACCTTCTTTATCTGCATATTTATAACTGCATACGGAAAGAATTTGTTATCACAAAAAGTTTATGGTAATATTGAGTAATTAGTGACGGCAGATTGTTTTGTTGTTATCTGTTTTGTCGATACTTACTAGTTACTTGTTTAAGCTGAAAACCAGATTCACTGTCTCTAAGAATGTGAGTGGAATGAATTTTATTTTAGTCTCATTTTCACGCATCTCTTTATACATAAGCTTAATTAGTATAATTATTTAAATCTGATTGTAATACAGTGCAACACTCTGATATTTTAATTTTTTCTTGCTGTTCTGAAAAATGATAACAGAAACTTTTCCTTCTTTGCTCAATTTTTACTTTCTGAGAAACTTATCGCTGCAGAAAATTTGTCTCAGGAGAAAAACAACATCCACCCCAAGCGAAATATGAAATGATTCTATCACACTTGCACATTTCCTGAAATACTTAGGGTGAAAGGATAAGTGAACATTACTTGCTGATGAAACAGGTCAGAATAAACATTTTAAGCACTGATTTACAGTTGCTTCCATGGTTCATGTAAAATTAAAATGAGCACATGCTATCGTCTGAGCTGAATGCATAAGAAAAATTGAGAAACACAAACGCTACTAACCTTGGTGTACTTAATTTTCAGGGCTTTGAGTGGTTCTGGCAGTGCTGGCAAAACTGGAGCAGGATTGCTGTCTGAACCTTGCTTCTTCATATTTTCAGCTGAAGAATTTGAGGACGTTCCTGGAACACAGGTGAAATGAGGTGTAAGGGAAGTGCAGTGATTTTTGCCCTGACTGAGCTCTTAGCTTTATTTGTGCTTTTTTATCTGTATGAGCTGTGGTATATTTGCATAAAGGAATATGATTGGATGAAAGAATTCATTGCAAAGAGAAAATGACACTACTTATTTTTAAGACCAAAAGCAACAGCCTTTTCACTGAGCTGAGACCTCGATGAAGCAAATGCTGCTGAAATAATCTGCTTAGCCAGACACCACAAATTTCTTCCTGGGGAAGAAAATTTAAGGCCTCCACATCTCACCTGTAAAATTGCTTCCTCTCAGCAGGCAGATTGCCAGATTTTAAGTGAAGTTCTTCAAGTACTCGAAGGCAGCTCTGAAGGTAAAGACAGACTTGTTAGCTCTGGAAACAAACTAAGCGCTTGGTGAGAATAGTTCCCAGAGCTGGAAAGCATTCACTAAAATCAAGCCACCTTAGGTTACACTTTAATATGTTCAGAGTACATTATAATTCCTACAATTAATGTCTGCTTTGTAGATCACAGAGATAAGAGAGGAGTATGGTGATAAAAAATCCTTCACATGTTTTTTTAAGAAATGTGAAACTAGGACAAAACTGATCAATTCAGAAAAAAATACTCTGTGGGTAGAGCCAAGGAAAAGCTTCTTGTTTCTTCCAGATAACACCACAATTTTAAGAACAAAATTTTTACTACAGTGCCCTTTGGAAAATCTGAGTTTTTTCCTTTCAAAACAGATTGTTTAATAGACAGGACTTTTCTACCCATGGTAGAAGCCACTGATGAATATATGTCCAGTTCTGATTATTCAATAAGAAACATGTCTCTGGTACTGGCAAATCATTTTATAAGGCAGAAGAAACTCCTTTCTTCATTAAGTCCTACCTTTTCTGATGAATGATGTCGCAGAACAAACTGGGACTGAATTATCACTTGTTTTTATATGCTAAGCTTCTGATATATGCACAATGGATTTGTGCCATAGAAGTAAAGAGAAATTATTTTATTGCTTTCATTGAGATGACACAGATGCTTGAAAAACTCACCGAGCTCAGTTAATTCATATCTCAGGCATCATATAAACCATCTGGCAATGGAGGCTTTGTTGTTTTTAACTGATGTATTATATAGGACATATCGTGAGATTAATCTTATAATGCATTATTTATGTGTAGCATACTTTATGAAATAAAGAACATGCTATAATTGTCATCAATGATTTTTGTGTTTGGACATATGGTTGGAGCAAGAGTTTCTGGTCTTTAGAAAAGTTCAGGTAATTTCTGGATAAGAGAGAATTATTTTCTCACAATAGTCATCTCTCAGTGAGATGTAAAGAGCTGTGTGGATTTGAACAAGTTCCAGCCATTCACCCTGTCATGTGAATGAAGGGTGCCTATTCCCTTTGCTATAATGCCATAATATCCAAGGTTACCATCTTAGTTACGTCCTTTAGGATGCATCTTTCAGCTCTTCTGCCTCAGATGGATGGCTCAAGATATGCCAACATAGAATGGCACATTTGAAAGTTCAGTGGACAGCACTTTCAGACTTCAACATTTTGGGTTAAAATGTTTCCCTGCCGTAGAGAACGCCTTTGAGTCTCATGAAAAAAGACAATGTCTAAATAGGGTTTGTTGACTGTTATATGGAATATAGCTTTTCAGTGTTATCTTCATGTAGCAAATTTTTGTGGTTTCCTTTGTTATTTTTAGTTGTGATTTTTTTTTTTTTTTATTTAGACATTAAAAGCTATTTTAATAATCTTCCTGCTACTCATTTCTCCATTAACCCACAAAGAGTTTGTCTCCAGTTAATTCACCTGCTAATTGCTCAGATTTGCCTAACTTAAACAGAATTTAAATGGAGCTGTAAGACAGAGATCAGTGGAATTGTCTGGTTTCAAGCAAAACAAAAAATCTTTCTCCCAAGCAGGAGTGTTCTAAATAGATTTTCATATATAGGTACCATTGCATCCTGTTTTCTTTTTTTTTTATATATATTTTTTTTTTAAATGATCAAGCTAGAAGAGAATTATGATAACTTATTTGGAAAATGATGGCATTTATGCTCTTCACATGATTATAAGGACAGCCTGAAATCTGCTTAGACAGGCTTTAGAGATATTACCCTAGGTGAAAAAGTTTCAACTTTTCCAAACATGCTGATAATCACTGTTCCACACCATTCATTCATTTAACACATATTTTACCATCTTTTTTCCTTTCCCTTTCCCTCTTTCACTCTTGGATTTCACAAATCACCTTCACTGCCATGTTTCTTATGAGTCCTTTCTTTTCTCTCTAAACTTTGTGAATTGTTAAAAAGGTCTCATCTCTTAAAAAGATTACTTGCTATCTTGAGTAATTTGCTTCTCCTATCATCAGGCATTATCTGCTGAGACTTGCTTCAAGCATTACCGTTAATGTCAATTATTAATGTAACTTCTCTGTGTTTCCATATCTATGAATGCCTGACTTCCCCCCCTTCTTATAGGAAATTATAACTATTTCTTAGACTAGTTGTTCATGACCATCCCAATCGTCTCCCATCCAATAACTTTCCTGTTCACTTTCAACCTAGGATTCCCTCTAGCTCAAATCAATTGTCATTAATTTGTTAATCATTTGTTAATCTTTTCTTGGAAAAAGATTCTATCTAGTTTTTTCCTTTCCTTTGGTCAATGATTTGGTTGTTACTTCTTATCTTTTCATTGCTAAGGAATGAACCTTAGCCACTCCACACCTTGCAGAACTAACTACATGATATATTATGTGACTATGTGATAGTGCTTTCTACACTTTAATGCATAACATTTCTTCCAGTTTAAACCTACTGAGTTCTCCTATTCAATACAAGATCAAAGGGGAACAAATGAAAGGTAATGGTTCACCATGCAAGTTGTAATTAAGCTATGAGATGCCCTGCTGGGTGACATTGGTGGTGTTAGAAGACGAGATCGAGGATTGCAAGAACTTTAAGTCTGATGTATGTCATTCTGTGTCAGTAAGTTAAAGTTTTGTGCTGGAAGAAACTTTAAATCCTTTGTCCATGTGTTTCTTCATAATGATTAAAAAAAAATATTGATCATTAACCAAACACAGCACTCCAGAGTACAAGTAACCTTTCTCCTCAGATGTGGTTGTACAGTGGGATATCACCAATGTTATTAGCAGTTACTTTTTGATTGGGTTCATTGTAGTCTAGGTGGGTGAGCTATTTGGCCTATATTCTTGAGATTTGTTGCAACTCCCTTATTCATTACCTGAGATACAATTTAATAGCCAACAGCACACTGACGAAAGCAGAGATTTTAGTTGGGCTGGCTGGCAATCCAACTAATGAAATCAGTGTGTCACAAGAATCAGCCAGAGGTAACCTGTGACTGGATTCACTTCCCTAAACACAATACTAGCACTATCTGAAATGACCTGGCCTTTCGTAGCTGCCCTGAGATGTCAGCCAAGGAGAGTCCTGTAGATCTTATGTCACCTTACCAACGTAGTATCAATGTCTTCAAAACCATTGTGCAGCTCAAATGGCACTCGATGCATTTGTCAGAGGAAATGTCTTGACTAGAAAGTTTATGATTCTCCCTGGTACTTTTATGTTAGTGTATGCTAGGCTCATACATTCTGAAAGCCATATATTAGTACCCCTTCCAGCATTTAGTAGAGAAATATTTACTTTACATAATTGAAGATTATTCTGAGAATAGCATTATCTCTTATCCAGAAAGCACTTTGACTTTTCTAAAGACAGAAACTGTTGGGTTTTTCTCCAGAAGTAGGCACAAGCTAGTCTTTTTGCAAAGCAGTCTTTTTTTTAACTATTTTTATTCTTTTGGTTTTTTTATTTTTCCTGAATGGTTGCCAAACTATCTTCCCAGTTCTCACAGTCTGGGTGTCTCCACTCTCCAGCAATAGGGGACAGGTGACTTTTTGTGTAGTGTTGAGATTTTGTAATCACGGCAGTAAGAAATTGTGGTCCATAGGTTTCTACAGAAAGCAGACCTTGTCCTTTAAAATACTTGAATCTGATCATGAAATAAATCTAAGTATTATCTTCTACTAGACATGCTGAAATCTACGACTGCATGTATTTAGCTTGGACCACCTCTAATGTAGGTCAGTGGAAGGATTTTATTTTAGGTAAACAGACAGTAGATGTTCTCTACTCTCAGTTTTTGTCATTTGCAACTCTGGGAATGTTCCAAATTGCATATCTTTGGCATCTCATGACCAATCAAAATCACATCTTGAACTGCATAACAATTATACCTTCTAAAATGTGACATAACCACTTAAGTAACCTCCAAAAAAGTTACAGCTATTATTATTCAAAACACTTACGGTGAACAATCTTCCATTGTGACTTAGGGCACTGTTGTTAAAAGTTCCCTGGAATGGGAGATGAACAGAATAGGTTGCTGCATGCTGCAGTCCAGTAGCTGTGTTATATCATCTGTGCTGAATTCAGACAGTCTTTAATGCTTAAGTACATTTCCAATTTATAAATCCTTATCATAAAAATATCACTTTAAAATTCTCTATTGAGACTGTATCATTGTTACTGAAAATCCAGATTAGCTGAACCACTTCTTCCAAACTCAAATTATATTGGGAATTAAGAAAGGGAATTATTCAGTGATTCATACAGATCCCCTGCTGGTACTGACAGAAACTGGCATTAAGTTAGGCAACGAAGATGTGAGTGTCAAAATCACCAAAATATGTTCAAAAAATATAAATCATTGATATTAATGAAACCACTGGGTTCTTGCTCTGAAATATTTTGTTCACTTTATTAGTTTTCCTTATGACATCCCATGAATGACAGTGGAACAGAAGAGTGGTCACTCTTCAGCATGATGTGGAAAGGCAGACACATCAGAAACTAGGCAGATTGGTATGAAATTTGTGCCAGCTATGCCTATCTAGAGTCCAAAGGTGGGTGGGACGTGCAAGCTCAGATAACTTTAATTGTGAAGCACTGAAGTCAAAATGATAAGATTTTCAAGGTTACTGAGCAAATTCTTTTGGCTTTTGTGCCACACTGAGTATCCTGCATTTCTGAAAATCCAAGCATTCCTTTTACATAAATATAGGTATCTCTGAGCACAATTAGCAGTTCTTTAGTCATTATAAAATTTCTGTGAAGTATAAACTCATGGAGTGATGCAGCTGACAGACACGTAACTATAAAAGGAAATGCTTAAAGGAACTGGATATATTGTGGAATAATGAGAGAGAGAGTAGTGTTTCAGGAATTATTGACACCATTTTTAAGTTAGCTATAGAACCCATTTTGGCCACAGGAAGCAGTTTTCTTTGTGTTGCAAATGAGAAGACTATGTGGTAGCTATTTCAGCATTACGGCATTGCTAAAAGTTGAAAGAATATTTGGTAACATGTAATATATTTTGTTTTCTTACAGTGAAATGACTTGTAATTGTTTTTCTCTCTTCTTGAATTTATCAAAACACTCAGACAAAAGTAAAAGAGATGAAAGCTTAGGTGAAGAAGGCAATCAAAGAAATAAAAACAAATAAAAAGGACTCACTATATTCTGATGCATCAAAAATGTATCTAAATTTCTGGACAAGTAAATTCTCTCAAAACTAGGGTAAACCATACCAAAAAATGTAACTGTGACTCATAAAAGTGTGTGTCCACATTTGCCCTAAAATATAAACTATAAGCAATTTTATTTTACTTATATCAATATAATTATTCCTATTCTACCAATTCCTTCCTATTATTCAATCATGACATCAAATATTAGGATCATAGCAACCGTCTATTATTACATTAGCAGCTGAAAATTGTATGTGTTTTTTACTCAGGCTAAACTAGTTTTCATGTCATAGAATCATAGATCACAGAATGGCCTGGGGTGAAAAGGGCCTCAAAGATCATCTAGTTCCAACCCCCCTGCTGTGGGCAGGGTTGCCAACCACTAGAGCAGGCTGCCCAGGGCCCCATCCAGCCTGGCCTTGAATGCCTCCAGGGATGGGGCAGCCACAGCTTCTCTGAGCAACCTGTCCCAGTGCCTCACCACCCTCACAGTGAAAAATTTCTGCCTAATATCCAACCTAAATTTCCCCTTCCTTAGTTTAAAACCATTCCCCCTCATCCTGTCACTATCAACCCCTGTAAATAGTCGCTCCCCCTCCTGTTTATAGGCTCCCTTCAAGTACTGGAAGGCCGCAGTGAGGTCTCCCCGGAGCTTTCTCTTCTCCAAGATAAACAAGCCCAGTTCCCTCAACATTTCTTCACAGGAGAGGTGCTCCAGCACCCTATGTCAACAGGATATTATTTAATTAAAACATTAAGAATGGTTCATTGCTTTTCTAACTATTTGCTGAAAGTTAATGGAATTTATATCTCTTTTGTAATACTGCCTTGAGAAAACTGGAAATAATATCTGGGCTTTTAAAACGAGAACTGATAAAAGTACTATCACAACATCTTAGTTAATAAATGAGTACACTTTTATTGACTATAGCTTCAGTTATGGCAGTCTTGGAAGCACAGAATTACATTTATATGTGGAATATCTTTTTGTGATACTGTTATTTTTGTCTCAATTTTATGCTTAAAAGGTGTGACACTAAATAAAGTCCATTTTGCACAAGTCAGAACAACAAATTATTCCTGTTTTCTCCTGTTAAAAGTTACACTAAAGCTTTTTCAACTTTTTTTTTCAATACACACGTCAGATGAGGGCAAGTAATAAGTAATGAAATAGTTCGAAGTTTACTCAAATAAGTGTTTATGAATGAGGAGGTAGATTTTTTGCCACAGGTCACAGATAAAAGCTCTTATCAGTGAACTTCATGAATAACTTGAGGCAAATCAATAGTTCATGCGAGGGCAAAACTAGTCAGAGTTAGATCAGAATCAGACTCAACACTAGTCATTAACCTGCATTGTTAGCAACAATTACTGCCAAGTAATTTTCAGCATTTCCTCCATGAGCCTTTGTTTCAAAGCCAAGATTTAGACAGCCTCAATTGATTTTACATAATTGCTACGTGTGCTTTATGAGCCCGTGTGTAGCGACTGTGCTCTTCAGTTATGAAAGCCTCAAATGAGAAAATAACCCTCTTTCCCACTTTTAAAATTCTAAAGAGCAGCTAAAGAAAGTTATTGCACAGCTAAAAAGAAAAAAAAGGCAGGAATGTATTTAATCTACGGGTTTTTTTTTGATATTTAAAAATAATTTTCTAAATGTATATTCCTTAATCTCCTTGTATCACTTTTGATTATTCCTAGTGTTAGTATTTGATGTTAACTGAAATTAGTAATCAACATGATTGTAACTACAGTGTTTTTGAAATTTTTGTTTTTGTGTCTTCTGGCATAGAATGTATAGGGCCCAGAGATCTCCAGAGTAAAAATAAAAAAAACCTCCTCACTCAAAAGCCAGTGTGTATTTTCTGTACATCACAGTGGTAAACTGCTAGGACATGACTTGAAACTTGCCTTCGCAGAAGAAATCAAAAGGATGTCTACTGAAGCTGCAGTTAAACAGATGTAAAACTAATATGAAATCAATGACAGTTCATTTGTGTCATCCTGTTCCCTCCTGCCCCAACTTGCTTTTACCATGATTATTGCCAGAAAGTTCCTACAGAGTTGTCTAGAAACCACCCATATGGATAAGCAATCTTGAGGTCAAAACTCACCTTTTATAACATTTGGAATGAGAAATGCTAGGAAAGAACCATATTTGCAGTAGGAATACAAGTTATTAAAAATAAAAAATAACTTGGCACAGTGATTCATCATACAGCATATCCATATTAACTGCGACACTCAAGTATTTTCCTTGTGTTGTAATGCCAATGGAGGATTTTGATGGATTTCCAGCTCCTCTCTTTTCCAACTGTTTAGTTTAACTTAAACAAACAAACAACTAACATGAAGCAAGAGGTCTCTGCAAATTTCAGGGAGGTTTCTCTGGATACTGTCAGAGGTTAGTGTTTCTTACGGAAAGTGTACTTTACCCAGAATGTAGCTATGTGCATACATGTGCGCTGGGGGACCAGGACTCAGAATCTGAATTCCAATATAGAATAAAATTTTTGCAGCACATTATGAAGAGTCTGTGTTTTCCTGTTGGTAGAATCCACTTTCCTTTTAAGATAATTAGTAAGATTGACATTATCCCTTGTCCTGTAGCTTATATCTTAATTTCACGTTTAGAAGTAGTGAGTCGATCACATTAGCTTGCCATTTTTAATTCCAATTTTTCTCTACTTTGTCATGGTTATAATAATTTCTTGTGTTTCTTGACAGAAGAACTGTATTAGTGTACATATGCTAGTCATTAGCATCACTGGTAAGTGAGAATTAACAGCTAAAACACTTGACTATAATTATTAGCAAGATGATGTGATTAGTCTACCTTCCACTGAACGCTGTCAAGATCTTTCCCATTGACTTGCAAAGGAGTAGTTTTGAATCCTGTGTACCATTTAATTAAATAATTGTATTTAAAAAGGAATACATGTTGTGACAAATTTGAAGTAGATTAGTTATTTCTGTAATGTTGCTTGAACTCAGGGTTGAAAAAAAGCGGTAAGATCTTAGTACCATAAATCTGGGAACTAATTTTCTGCTTTGTTACAGAACCATGTTATCCAGAAGATCTACAAATACAAAAACAGTAACAGTAAATCTTGGGAGAAGCCAAGCTTACAGTGAAAACCACATTCCTGCATGTGATGTGTGACATTATTAACTTTTAATCTAAAATTAGAAATATGTTTTGTGGATGTGTTACATGTGTGTGCATTTGCATATATTCATAAATCATTGCAGATACTGACATAACTAGATTCACTTTTTGGGACTGATTCAATAAATGTGTTTCACATCCCTTCTAAGAATTAAAATAGAAAAAGGCAAAAAAAATCCTTTCTCTAAGGAGCAAGAATGTTTGACCTGGGAACAGTGTAGTCCAATAAAATGTACCAGTACTTAACGACCTCATTGTAATTCTGAGAAAAAAAAAAAAAAAGGCTGCAAATATTTTCAGATTGTTACAGAATTTCTAAGAAACAGGAGAAATAAAACCGTTTCTTTCACACAAAGGGTGGTGGCACACTGGAACAGGTTGCCCAGGGAGGTCGTGGATGTCCCATCCCTGGAGGCATTCAAGGCCAGGCTGGATGTGGCTCTGAGTAGCCTGGTCTAGTGGTTGGCGGCCCTGCATATGACGGGGGGGGTTGAAACTAGATGATCACTATGGTCCTTTTCAACCCAGGCCATTCTATGATTCTATGATTCTATGATTTCTCTCCCTTTGTTGTTGTTGTTGTTGTTGTTGGAAAAGTGTGCTTTTTTTTTCCATAAACACATTAAATAGTGAAAAGTGCCATTCAGTCTCACACTGCTTTTCATCTTGTCTGATTTAGTGTAACTTTAGGCTAATGTTCCAAATCTTGCTCTGACCATCAGTGGATTCAGGTTACTGGTAATCTATATAATGAAGAATGTAAATAAACCCCTTTTTTACACCTTTTGTGTGTAACATCATCTGGCTGCTGCTGCCAAAGAGTGACAAGAAAAGAAAAAAAAAAATCAGCCCCTAAAAGCAAATCTCTGAGGAGTTTAAAATATTTTTAAAGTTTTAATATAAAATTAGGTCTATTTTGATTTGACCGCTCCATTTACTAGATAGTAGAGTAATTTAAAAAATTTCTTGATTCTGCCACTTTGTGTATGGAAGAATGCAAGAGCTGAGATCAAGGTTTCTTATTCCCAAGAAAAATCAGTGCATGTTTATAATATTTTAGTGCAGTTTTCAACATCCTGCTGAGGCTTGTCAAATATATGTACTCTGACTTATTGCTTTGCTAGTGAGAATGTTAGGCTTTATGCATAATAATTATGCTTATACTAAGCACTCAAAAATTATATGACTTATACTTTATCTGGATGGTAAGCCACATATGTATTCTGTGGTGGTGATAATGATAGTAATAAACCGAAATTTACCTGGATGATCAGCAGATTCTGGAGAAGGCAGAGAGGCAAAAGGGAGTCAAAGTCAAGAGACAGTGGCTGAAGGTAGAGTTACTATTTATTCCTTACGATTTTTTCCCTGAAAAACAAGTTGCATATAGCTAAACTTGTAAGTTTGGACTGAACAATTAAAATGCTGTTACTCTTTGTTGTTTAGTTAGCTTGCCAAACTCCACTGACACAGAAGTTTTGCAGGCCATGTGAGACAGTATTTAGTCTTTCTCAACCAACATAAATTCACAGTTGTTTTGCTCAGGATAAGGTTTGCATAAAAAGTACTCCTTTCCTATCATTGCCAAGAAAGATTTATAACTTCAGCTCAAAACTAAGTAAAATTCTGACATTATCTCAAAATTTCACCTTGAATTTTGTATTAATTCAGCATAGGTAAGTATGAAAACTTTTGCCAAACCAGAAGGTAAAAAAGGAGATAAATTGAAGGGAGAAGCAGTGGAGAAAGGAGAGATTATCAAACTACACACAAGGTAAAATTTAGAACACTAATGAAGACAAACAAAAAGTTTGATGAGATGAAGACTTAGCTAATGGTGGGCTAAGATGTGCCTTAGAATCAAAGAGAATTGTACACATCAAGATATTCAAACAAGCTCAGAAAACACAAGCAAAATTGTTAGAAAAGGCCTCAAGAGGAAATTTTGATCTCTTAGTTTGCACTCCGAGTATTTTCCCATTATAGCTTAATGATGACCAAATCCTCCTTTTACTACTTCAGTGGGAGCATAAGCAGACAATACACTTTTTCTCTCACTACGTAAGGGTCCATATCTCTGTAATGTGTCTTTTGAAGAGAAATATTCCCAAAGCTGCTTCAAAGTTTGTCAGTTGCTGGGAGCTGGGTTTCAAACCACAGCAAGTGCATTTTAAAAATCAGTCTTCTCCTATTTTACTCCAATCGGTTAATCTCCAGGTTTGAGGCCATACAGCAGCTCTTGAACTTTCTAACACTAAAACTTCTCACTTTCTCTTTCATGGCCCTTTGATAAATGCAAGTGTAAGTGGTACAGCTGTCGGCTAAATATGCTGTACTCTAGAACATGTTCCGTTTTTCTCTTCTGTCAAAAATAACTCTATGCACTGATGCAAGTGCAGTACCAACATGGAGTCTACCATCTGTAAATGCTTAACACTTTGTGGTTTGTTTTTCCAAGACTCACTTCCCTTTTTCAGTCTTTCATCAATAGCAGCTCTTTCAGCCTTCAGTTTGTCAGCAAAGTCCACTTAGACAATTTCTTGTCAGAAATTAAATGAAAAAGTAATAATAAAAAGATACTTGTAATCATTGTGTAATACCTGTGCAATACCTGTGGTATGTGATATCTATGCAATTACACAATATTGTAACTTCTTAGAAAAAAAAAACAACTGTTTATACATTCATTTGTAAATTGTCCTGCATCACCGAGGACACTTAATTAAGAGTGGAGAAGAATACTGCCATATTTCTGCAAAAAGAAAATTCCGTTTCTACTTAGGATCATTCTTAGAAAAACTACAGAATATATTTTCTCTGAGGGAAAATTACTTGAGATTCAAGTGTTGTAATTTGCAATGAAGAGGAAGAACAATTGCAAGATGAGAGCAGGTTCATCTCTCTAGAAAAGTCATGCAAGTTCATATTAAGACAAAGGAGTCTATAAAGATGTCAATTAGTATGTAAGTAAATTTATTGATATATTTAGTACTCACAGTTCAGAAGTGTTCAGTGTTTGGAGGATTGAATTGTCAGTTGACTTACAACTAAAAATATTGAATCATAGACAGCAGTTTTTGGATGGAAGGATAATCACTGTAAGAGGCTCTGGAAGACAAAGTGTACAAGTTGTTTTGACAATATTAGTCTCATGATTTATTTTACCATTTCTACTCTTAGTGACAACATGTAAAACAAAATAATAGGAACATTTTATTAGACTGAACTATAGTATCTTGTCTGGTCTTAGTGTAGTTACAGTTGTACAAATAATGCATTTAAATTCAAATCAACAATAAATCTACTAATTTTTGTGGTTTTTTCATTTTTTTAAGGAGGATAGTGAAATGGCTATCTGGCCATGCTACCTCTATGGAAACTGCAAGAATGAACTCAAAAGTACTGAAGTTTTGATAAGATATTTCAAAACCATTCCCTTTGTGTGCTACCCAATCCCTAATTTTGTCATGGACTGAAGTGTAGTTAGTTAAATAATGTACACTGACAACATATTCTTAAGGCTATGTATTTTTTTTACATTTCATTGTTCACTTTATACAAAGACCATAAAGAATATTTCTTAAAATAAGTCATGGCAATGTGTTTTGGAAAAAGTTTTAAAATTCCAAACACATGAGAATGTTCTAACTTCACAGGTATCTCCAAATAAAGGTTCTCTGAGTTATTTTTTAATTTTCCCCCAGACCTAATCACAAAGTAAGAAGAGCTGCTTACTTTGATCTAAAAATATAGTACTTCTTAAGGCTCTAAACTTTCTTTACTACTTTTGGAATAATTATTAATGATAATAGAAGTTAGAAAAAAAGACAAATTATATTCTTTTGCTCAAATTCAGGTTTAAGCAACATAGTAACAATCAAGAGAAGATGCTAACCTGAGTATTATGTAAAGACACATTGTCAAATAAGTTTGTGCCTGTAGCTGGACAACAAACACAAAAAATTCATCATGAATATTCATGGTAGAAAGTGCTTTGCCTGATGGTTAGCATTTGCAGAAGCAGGGACTCTGTGTAATGTCATGCAATGGATTAAAAAGGGAGTGTTTGTGAAAAGGGATGGTCAGGGTTCAAAAAAGGAAACGATATTTTGTGTAGGTGACTCCATTACAGTAAGAATCTTTCTGCTTTTTGTCCTAATAATTTCAGATGCCTCTCTCCGTGATTAAAATATAAAAGCACTCATGTATCTCTGGATAAAAGATGAAAATATATAATTTATAGATTTTTTTGCTGTTGCACATACATGAAAAAAGAAAATACTGTAACTGAGACATCATCCAAAATGAGAATTTTTATCCCAGTAACTCTATTTTTTTTCTGCCAAAAGACAGAAGAAGAAAAAAAAGAAAACTAAAACCCCCAACAACACAACAGTAAGCAAACTTAATTTAACAGTTAGAATAATCACATTGTATTGCTCCAGGTTTAAAGCTAAGGATATACCAGCCGCACTATTCCTTGAACCAAGGGTTCGCTTTATGGAAACAAAATGTCTTTCAGGAGACAGGACCATGCCGTGTGTCAGTGAGAGTAAACTATTTACAGCGGGAGTATCTGTGCATGATGTTGTTGAGTGTAGCTTCCTCACCTAAAGGTGTGGGTTATTCCTGTGTCTGCTGGGACCTCGCAGTCCTTTCTTAATATTTTCCATTTTGTTTATGAAGTTGGAGGAGGACACGCATATTCCCAACTCTGCTATTCTCACCCAGATACTGAAAATAACCTGTTCAAATCTAAGTCCCAGGGAGCCCTTTCCTTATTTAAAAGTGTGGAGTTAATGTTTTATTTATTTATTAGTTAATGTTTAGATTTATGACATTTATATGGTCCATCATTTTCCAATATATCATACTTTTTTAGTATCAGTACAACAACTCAAATTCATTTAAGGTACAGATCTAATTAATCTGTGAATTTCTTGCCAAAGGCAATAATAAGCAGGATGGAATATACTATAGGAGCATACCCCAAAATTGTAGCATATTTCTGTATACAGCAAGCTGTTCTGACTGTCTAAATCCTTTCCCAGTGTCCCTACTCACACATGAAAGCTTATTAACCATCAAAATTTTGTGCTGAACCTCTGGCCTCTGAGGAAATTAGCAATCCGATTAATATTCTGCGTGTTCCTGAGACAGCACGTAAAATGATTCTGTTTGATCGTAGTTAACGTTCTTCTACAGTTAGCCTAGATAAATTCTTTGAAATAATGAATTATATAGTTACAGCTTAAACACTGTGAGCTCTATTGCATTTATGTTTTCAGTATGTCTTTTCTATTTTCCTGGATTTCTTTGTCTAGGTAGCATTATATAAGCAAAACATTTTTAAATATTACTTAGTCTGAGTTTTAGTTCTGAGGTGAATTTTAGCATTATATTAAATGCAAAAATACTATTTTTTCATCCCATGAAAAATGTATATTTATCTTTACTAATCTGTCTCTATATGTCTCAAGAATAAGGCAAAATCAACTGAAATATAAACACTGCTAAGACATGATAAACTGTCATCACACTAAAATTATTTACAGTAGTTTTTAGTACCAAAGTTATTAAACCACTTGAAGCAGTGTTTCTTAAAGGATAATTTCTAAAACTATCGTCTTTATGCTTTTTTAATATTTTGGGTTAGACAACGCCGTGTATGAACAGTGATGTGCTACTAACTCCCACATGACACAGCCACCCCTACATTACCTGTGCATTTTAAAAGTTACTTTCCTCTTGGTTCTGTGGCTGTTTATTATCCAGTCCTGCATTCTGCAGCTTTAACAAAGTCTCATCCCCAGTACAGCTGAAACCAAGCTTGCTATGGTAACTGTTCGGACTAAATGTCATAGATAGCAGTGAACTGAAAACACTCAGTGGATTACCCTCTGTGTTCCTTAACAATCTTCTAGAGTCATCCCACTCAGCTTATTACAAATGCTTGCCCTAGTTTATTACATACTAAACTGATTCTTTTCAGACCACAGCACCTTCTCGTATTCGTGCCATGTCAGTATATATGTTGATAGGAAGACAGGGGTTTTGCATGCATTGCACCAAAAAGTGTGCTCTTAGAGGCATGGAGCATTTCCAGGGGCTTGCACATCAGTTTTACATGGGGAAACCTATGAGGAATGACAGAAACTGTGGTTCTAATCTGCTGCATGTGAGGGGATAAATATATTTACTCTTGTAAAATCACCAGTATGTTTACTATATATGTGATAGAATGGCAATTGTATTCTGCCTTTCTAAAGGTATGCATGTTCTAGATATCTGTTGAATAGATGTTAGATTAATTTAGTTTTATTATTTTTCCCTACTATTTTACTTTCTGACTAAACAATGATTTTATATGTGAGTTCCTAAGTGTTTTTATGGCTTCCTGAAGATGCTTCAGCATCTGTGTAGAACTGGAATTGATATAATCTCAGATGCCAAAACTGCATAGAATCATTAGTGTCATCTTGTGTACAGATTTATAATGCCCTGGATTTTTATTAAATTACATGTTTATACCTTTTTCTTATGTAACTCTCACATTATGAGCTATAATGCTTATAGAAAGAAGAAGTTGTACATTAAAGTCTAAATCATCAATTTTGAAACAGAAGTGTTACTGTAAGTTATTTTAATTACATGGAAAAAAAAAAGTATTTTTCATTTGTGGTATGAAGTAGACCAACACACACAACTGCATTTTTGCATTACTATATAAAGAAAGGATAAAGTGGAGAATCATTACAAGGGCCCAGCCTGTCTCTCTTCACTGAATTTAACACATAATTGTACCAATATTTGGGGAAATAAACAATCAATATATTAGCTAGAAACTGTAAAAACCCCCTAAACTTAGTGCAACATCTCCTTATTTGGTCTTAGGTTGATTCTGTTCAGCTAGAAACTCCCCTGCACACCCCCAAAAGAAACTGCCGAGGATGTCTTTTTGAGAGGGTATTATCTCCGCCAATGCTTTAACATTCTTGTATGTTCTGATAATCACACTTATACTTTGTCTTTTCTCTTCCTTTTGTGTCCCATTCGTTTGTTTTTCTCTCTGTCATAAAGAGATGTTTTTGGCAGAAAGGAAATTAATTTTTCTTAACAAATATAATGACATTTTTATTGCAATACTTTCAGTGTCTCTCTTTCTTCCCTTTCTTTCAAATAATTTTTTTGTTCTGTTTCCTGGATATCATATTTCAAAAAGACCATGGGAATTCTTTTAATTTCAAAGCATATTTGCATTAGCATTGCTAATTAATGGATAAATTATTAACACTAATTACTGCCACATATCTTCATATGCATGCAGGCAGATACATACAAAATTACCAATTTAATGTAACCATTGCTGTAAATTTGGCTGTTGATAGTCCATGAATCTTACACAACTCTCTTTGAAGGCTTAAACTTTATGTATTTATGTATACGTATATAAACATACAAGCACACAGAGACATATACCTGTTTTATGTAGGCAGGTATTTTTGTATTAGTTGCACAATTATAGCTGTCTTTCCTGAGCATGCACTTCATCCAAACAGCACCACATGTAGTCAATCAAAAATGCAAGACCTTACCTTCACAATCAGGGCTTGATTTCTTTGCTCTGTTATATTTCCCTTCCACAGCACACTCTGCCCTAAGGTCTGTGATCAGCACTACAGTCAGAGTACCAGGCATGACCTCTCTATATATACACAATTCAGTAAAAGCAACAAGTGAATACTTAGATTCTTACTTCAGTTACACATTTATCAAGTGATATTACCCATAGAAAGAGATCCTTCAAGCAAACACTTAATCTGCATTGAATCAGGAGTGATCTTGATGATACACTTGGGGAAAAAAAGGAGCTTATTGTACAACACAGCAGATGAAAATACCCGCAGCCATTACACGTACCACTCATTCTGTTAACCATGTAATATACATTGTCATTTTGACATGTAGACTATTTCTCTTCCTCTGTCACCTCCATGTCAATCCAATTCACTCATTCTTGCCAATGATGAAATTAAAAAAAAAAAAAAAAGAAAAAGGAAACACGGAAAGATTGTTATCCTAGATCTGTATTTGCGGAACATTTTAAAGCCCGTTAGATTAACCATTGGGAAGATGTTAGTCTAGATAAGAGAATCCCCACTGTTTTTCTGTCTCCTGTAGACAATGAAATCACATAGTTGTGTCTGTGCCTCTCTGTTTTGGATTGTTCTATTTTAACACATAACAGATTGAGGGCTGCCTACCATTCCTAATTAACTCAAGTTAAACTAATGAGAGAGAGAGGGTGGAGGGAGTGCCAAAAAGAGAAAAGAGATCATGAGATGGAAGAGATTGAATTACAACTCAAAGGGGATGGAGAAAGGAAAAGAAAAAAGCAAGGAGGGGGAGGAGGTGCAGATACAGTTAGGCTGAAAAGTAGGAGAGAAGAGAGGCCTGAGAACAATTTGCTCTTCATTTCCAAGAAAAGGCAAGGATGCCTTGCAAAAACACCAAAGAAACATAAGCAATCCAACATTGTACTGAAGCAAGGTTCTTCCTTCTTGTTAGGAAATACTTCAGCACCCACTGGAGAACAGCTCAGATTCCAAAATCCAGCTATTGCTCTGCTATCAACAGCTCTCTCTGGCATGTACTCACAATTTATTGATGTAGTTATTTTTGCCAACAGAATACCATATAAACTACTCATGGAAGAAAGTGGTCTGTTTTTTTCTAAGTTTAAAAAAAAAAATCCAGGGAAATTACAGGTTTTGTTGTACTGTACCAAAAAAATTTAAATGTAGTTTTCCTTACACTAGAAGTTAGAAATAAACATGTACTCACAAAGAGGAAGGTAGAACTGAATGATTGTGGTGTGAAAACAGTGAGCTCTTTTCTCAGCTATGAATAATTTCTAGATTTTGTTTTTGCACAAGAGATTTTCACACTTCACTTTTACTGTTATAGATGATCTTGTGTGTAGACACCTTTATGTAGAATATGTTACAACACATTTTTTGATACACCTTCTTTGAAATATTGTGCAACCAGTACAAAAAAACCACAAATCTAAATCTCTAGTGATCCTAAATATACTCAGTGCTGTCCTGGCTCTGCTTTCACACTGCTGTTACAGGTAGGTTATTTGTTAGGCACTAACCAACTTTAATGTAGAGCAAGTATGACATAAGAGTTGAGTTTCAGGTGTGCACACACTGTGCATAATGTCATGTTTAGAGGGGTACCTTTTTGACCCAGCCCCAGGAAAAGACTCTGGCCAACAATCCCACATTTCTGTGCCTGGGGTCTCCTCTTGCCGCTTGCAGAGATGGGGACAGAAGCCTGCTGGAGGCAGAGGGGATGAAGGGAGCATGTTTTCTGCTGTTGTAGCTGAGGTCGTGATACTTGCCGGCAGAGAGACCTTACCTCTTCGACAGATGTCCCTGCTCCAGACTCAGACTGAGCAGGAGGAAACATGGCTGGTAAAAGCTAGGGAAGCAACAGGAAAACTGGAGATGGAAGAGGAGAGCTGTTGACGACAGAGAGGAAGGCAGGCTGGGGCTGTGAGTCAGGTTGAAGGAAAGAAGTGCAGTGAAGAAACAGATGGTGTCAGACTAAGGGAGAAAAAAGGGGATAGGGGGCCAAATCTTCACACTGGGGAAATGAGGGAAATATTGGGAAAGCAACATACAGAGAGATGGGAGGGGCCAAAAACAGAGCAGGGCTGGGTGAGGAGGAGTTTTTGTAGTCAGTGTGCAGTGGGAGAAGAAGGGGAGAAAGGAGGGCAGTGGGAGAGACAAGGGCTGGAAATGTAGCTTGGCCCCCACCACCCTCAGGCCAAAACCAGAAGCTCTTGTTGGACTCCATGTCTGCACATTCCTGCAAATACATGTGTACACAGGTGCATGTATGTGGTTGACTCCCCATCGTGGCCAGGATGGGGGTTAATGAAAGAGCTGGCTGGTTTAACAACAGCCAAAGTGTTGTGGCAGGTAAGTGGGAAGGAAATAGCCAGCTCTTTTTGGCTGGCTGTGGTTATTTGTGACTAACGAGGCCAGCTCGTCGTCAGGCTCTGTGCAGATGAAGTGAAGCGATGGGCTGAAGCAGGGCAAAGGAGGCCCCACGTCCTGACAGGCCGAGGTGTGACCTGATGAATGCTAACCACCCCGGACATCTTAGGGAGAGCGAGGAGAGGGACGGCGGGAGTGCAGGGTGCCAGGACACAGCCCAGGCCTGGGCCCAGGGGCAGAGCTGGGGAGGTAGGATGGGAAAGTGGGGCCCTACAACACCTTGTTTGAGTACAAAACCAAGTTTAATTACAAATGCAGACAACAGAACACAGAACTTTGCAATAAGGATTTCTTTGATTTTTTTTTTCTTTTTCCAAGAGATTTTTTGAGACATCCACTTCATACCACGAAAAATTACTTTAGAAATTCTCACATCTTAATCTCATTAACAATAGAGGTCTGGGTTTTTTTACAGGGTGGGGGTTAAGTGCTTTGTGAGAGGGATGCAAACATTAGCTTTCAAAAGGTGCTCGGCAAGATAGCCAAATGACAAACAGCCTGCATTCTGGGTCCTAAGTTTATAAGCACCTGTATATTTGCAATCACTAAGTGACTTTGGGGTTCCAGAGATATTAACATACAGCATTGGCAAACAGGTATGGCTGCGACAGATCATAACAGAACATGCTGTTGACTATGTGTTTCTACAATTACAGGAATGTTCTTCAGTAAATCTGTGTATATCCAGGTCCACACGGGACAGAGAATTTACTCTATGTACAAATATACCTTGCTTGAAAATTTTTATGAGAAGCTGTTGAAGTTCACTTAGGGATGTTCTATTTTAACCTGTGCCTAAGTCTATCTGTTCAACACAGCAAAGAAAAAAGGAGAAAGTGAATCACAATTTAAAAATCAAAAGTAGTGGAAAGAACATTCTGGTTACCATTAAATAGTTCTCCCCATGGGAACTACAGACCAACTGCTACTAGGGTTTAGAAGCAAGAAAAGGCAGATCTGGAGGAATACATATCTAGCTGTATGTTGTAGTCAGTTGTATTTTGCACCCTCTGCTACTGTAATTCCCTAAAAAAGGAAATAATAACAAAAAAATTATTACTGAAAATAAAAGAAAGTATATATACTAAAGTTTATTGCCTTTAGTAATGCAAAACAAGTACAATGTACTTTTTTTTCTGAGTAGGGTAGATTTGACTTTCATCTTATAGTGATTCGAAAACACAAGATAAGTTGTAACAATAAGTAGGTTTAGGTTGCTGCATTTCACTGCGCAAATCTCACACCAGCTATTGGTATTTTGCAGAAACCATATTATGGTTAACATAGAGTACTGCTTGGAGTCAAAGGCAGTCAGCTGGGTGCAGGATGCCAAAAAAGCAACAGTTTTACTATTTTTACACTTGATTATCTAGAGCATAACACATCTGTGCTCATGCCAACATTCTTTCTCTTCGCATTGGAAAACACAAAAGTTAGAAATCCTTGGTTCCCTATAATTATCAAGAGCACACAAATATTTCCAAAGACAAAAAAAGAGAACAGTTGGTCTCTGTTTTTTCCCAGTTTTAACTGGCAGACCCATCTGTATGTATTGCGCCTGTTTGCACACATAAGTAAATGGGAAAGGTCAAATTTACAAAGTTGTAAATTAACACCTTTCCGAAAGAGGTCTTCTACAGTTTATAATCACTTTTTTCCCCTTATCAAAGAGACTTTTATGCACATTCATAAATCCAGAGGAATACTGTATTTCACTTGAAAAAATGTATTCATGAGAAAACAAAAGAAAAAGGGAAAAGTGATGACAACTTGGCTGAAGTCCTAGCACAAACAGGCAAGACTCTGTAGAGAGCTGACATTAAACCAGTTATATGCACATATTATGCTATATATTTACATGGAGGTAATACAGACAGTCCTGTCTCACCAGATTGGACTAGTGTATCACTCTGACTAAACAAAGCTGTAACAGACTGGTCTGGCCATGGGTAACCTGTCACAAAAGGCTGCCAGAAACGTAAGTTTACAACTGTTGTGAGACTTTGGAAACTAGAGTGCCATAGGATTACATACAGAATGCTTTGTCTCTTCAGCTCTTAGGAAGGCTGTTAGTGCAGTATTCTCTGGGTCAAGATCAGGGAGGACAGACAATTGAGGATATAAGGAAGGGGTATAGCCCAAACTTACACCTTCTTCTTGTTGGAATAGCTTGCTAAAATGAGGATTAGATTAGACTGTCCTTTTCCAAACTAACACAGTAATGGGAATGACCACAGAAAAAACAAAACTCAACCTCTTGGAGAACAAAAGTTTTTCCAAAATATATAGAAGCAAATGCCAAGTATTCACTTACACAAAGTCATTTCATACCAAAAGGAGAAAAAAAAAAAGAAAAAAGTGCACTTCTGGTGTAATCCCAATGTAGAAAAAAGGAAAGGCTTATATCACATAGTGTAAATAATAAGAAACTACATTCAGATTTCTGGGGTGTGTTGAAATCAAAGAAGTTATACCAGCTAAAAACTTAATGTCACACTTACCTGTAGCAGTCCTCCATTACAGCTTAAGTTGCATTGGTTAATACAGAATTAATCATTCCTCTCCTTTATATCAAAGTGTTTGTTTGTTTTTTTAAAATTTGTGTAATTATCTTCAAGTCATTGAAATAAATTTTATGTTTTGAAAAGAAATGTGCAAAGTCAAGCCATTAACAACTTTTTCTACATAATACTTGTCAGACACTTCTTGGGCAAATCACTTTAGAATTAGATTTCACTTTCAAAAGGCAATGAATAATCTAACTGTATTAAAAATTTCTCTGTAAATCTATTAAAAAAACATAACAAAAACTCACTTTCAAGATGCACTCTACTGCAGGGCAAACAAAAGTTCAAGAGATACTATGATTAATCAGCAACACATTTACATTGAATTTTACATTTTACTAAAAAAACCTCATTGTTCTGAAAATCTTGCATTGGGAACCCAGTAAGTCTCTACAAGTAGGCACCTGCCTGAGACTTCAGAGTATGAAAAAAAAACATCATGTGCACTATCCAATTTAGTGTCTTATAACTGCTGAGGCTGTGCAGATAACAAACCTAAACATTATTTTAAAAATTAAGATGGCACGGAAATCAGCATCTTCAGTTTTGGATTAATTATTGGATCACAAGGGATTCAGTTTTGTTGCAACAGGCCACATGCTGCTTTCTACCACTGTGCTAGCAGGAATTTCCTAAAGTCATTGCTCTGGGAAACTTAGGTGTTTCCTAATGCTCTTCATGTGAGAGGGAATGAATTGCTACACTCATGGGAGGAGGCTTTTGAGACAATCATCCAGGCTGCTCTATAGCTGCCAATGCACTAAGAGCAGACCCTAGGGAACAGGCACGTATAAGCCACTTGCCTGAACTTGAAAACAATCCCTCCTGAGCACTGTCATTAATTTTTGTCACTGAGGTTGGTAAGCACAGGCATTGGTGCCCAGACAGATGTGAACACACCAGAGCAGTCAGACATCTTAGCAGCCACTTCTGTACAACCTGTGTAAATTATGCCACCACTTGTCTGTACTGTGACTACCCTGCCCACTAGTACATGCATTGGTTACCTGAATGATGCAGCATTTGGCAAGCCATACACAGGTTTTAGGTCTGTTCTTTGCATGCAAGCGTTTTCTGCATCTTTCTTTTTCTAGCCTTGGAGTGTGGAAAGCTCTAAAATAGTTATCAGCACTCAACGTAGATTTATGCCTGAAGCTAATGTCATACCAGCTTTACATCAGCACAACTCAATGAGTCTGTTAAACTATTCCAGCAGTGGAAAAAGGTCAGGATTTTATAGTGAGGTGACTCACATTTTAGGCATGTTTTTTTTTTGCTATTTGGATTGCATATTTTTTTCACAGTTTGCAAATATCTTAACACCTTTTTTTTCTCCGTTAGTTCTAGTGTGGATTTCTGAGAAACAGAAATGTGGTGTAATATTATGCTCACAAACGCTGAATACCTCCCAGTAGATGGCAATGAACTCTGCAGAGCAGAAGAAGTATGTTAACATACGGAGATATATTATTCATCACCTTTTTTCTCAATCATTTGCAGATCAGTGGAAGATGAAGAACGGTTTGGCACTTGTCCATCAATTCTGGTCTTCATTCTGCTGTAAAATGTACTAGCAGCCACCAAAGCAAGGTAAAAGGAGCTTAGGGACTTCAGACAATGCCATCCCTTAAATTATGTCTGACATGACTGAATCTACAAGTGCGTCATTTATTAAGGTTTTATTTCCGGTGTGGAAGTGGAACAATGTATGTCATTTTGGAAGAGGTGCAACAATTGTGTAATACAGTATACTATTACTATTACTATTAAATTTTTTTCCAGGACTAAACAGCCTCTTGAAGTAAGCAATATGTCTGATTTGTCTCAGTGACAAAACACATATTTTAATACACATGTATGCAGCCTAAAAAGTACAGTTTTTTTTAACTTGATATATACTGGAAATTAAGGTAAACAACAAATATCTGCCACCCTAAGGAAGTATTTGGCATGCTCCCTGAGCTGAGGAATAATACAAATATTTAGCACACGCTCCACGTTAACTGTAAGTCATATTTTCATCAAAAGAAAAAAACATTTAAAAGTTTAATTTTCTGTAAAACACTTATGTGTTTGAATCTGACAAAAAGTTGTCTAGGAAAATTCTAAGCACAACACTGATTAATCTGTTGCCAAGCAACAAGTCTCTAGCTCCAAAAGTCATAATCAAGTTCCTGTAAAAAAATTCAAGCAGAAAAGTGTCCTCCAACAGAAAATTAATGGTTGAGGCTTTGCCAGTTGTTGGAAAATTAGTACAGCAGACAATTTTACAGGAATACTTTAGTCATTGTGACACTTTTTACATGTGCCCTTGCAGTTGAAAAGAACAGCACCAAAGCAGTTGGGAAAATGCCTGAGTTTTGTGAAGTGTCAGATACTAAAAGAACAGAGGACAAGCCCCTGGAGTGCAGCACTGTTCAGACTGTGGCCGTATGTGATTGGCTGTGAAGCATCCGATTCACTGGAATGCACAATCAGAATTTCTTGGGACAAGTGGGATCTGTTTGTTCTTCTGCTTGGAAGTGTTTGTGCTAATTACTGTCTTAAAGTATTGTCTTGGAATTCACTGTTTCTGATTTTATTGTTGTGGTGGGTTAGTCCTTGGCTCGGGG
>NW_010101272.1:0-370 GCF_000699245.1 Pterocles gutturalis
CGGTCGTCATCATCTCTGTCATGTTCCTGCAAGGCAGGGGTAGCGGCTCAGAGACCCCCCTGCAGCCCAGCAGGGCCCTGGACCCCCCCCTCATCCCCATCCCCAGCATCCCTCTGGCACCCCTCACCCATCCGCCTGCGGCCACAGGAGGTTGGGTCCCAGCACGATGGCCATGTTGCTCGGTGTCATTTTGTTCATGTCCTGGTACTCCGACAGCTTGGCCAGGAATTTGATCAGGTACCTGGAAAGCGGAGCCGAGCCGTGTGGGTGTGTCGGGATCACACCCTCTCTGTCCCCTCCCCGGCCCCGCTGGCTCCAGCTCACCTGATGTTGTTGTAGTTGGCTTTGGGCAGCTTCTCGCAGGCGTTCC
>NW_010101272.1:386-3078 GCF_000699245.1 Pterocles gutturalis
TCCTGCTCCGGGATGCTGCAGGGAGGGGGGCGAGAGGGTCAGCTCCCATCCTCACCCCACCCTGGGGCTTTCAACCCTGTCAGCCCTGCCCTGGGGGACCTGCAAGACCCTCGGGCTTCTGTCAATGTTACACAAGTAAATTAACCCAAAAAACCTGCCCAAAATGAGAAGGAAACCTTTCAGCTGCAGGCTGGATGCTGCTCCTCTCTTCACCCCCCCCACCCCCCCAAGGTTTGTGTTTTGGGGATGTGCTGGCTTGAAAAAAAAAAATTCCTGCAAGCAGCCCCCAAAACAACAGCCTGCTCCCCCACGTGCCATGCTCGGTGACCGTCCCCTCCAGCGAGCCACCAACACATCCCTGCCATGCTCCAGCCCCCCCAGGGCAGGCAGGGGACTGCTCAGACCCTGCTCAGCACCACGGAGGTGTTTCCCACCCCGCAAGAAGATGCTTCTTCTCCTCACCCCCTGTCCCAAACACCTCCTGTGGTGGCATGGGCACGCTGGTGCCACCCCAGCTGCCCAGTCCTGCTGGGTTTGGGGGTGTCAGGGTGCAGAGCACCCCAGCAAGGCTTGCTGAAAGACGCTGGGAGAGCTCAGCCACCTTGCCCAAGAGGAACAAGGAACATCACGGGAACCCTGCCAGCTCTCAGAGCCCAGAGGAAATGTCCCAAACGCTGTGAGCCGTGTCAGAAATAACTCCTGGCCCCCAAACCATCCATGGGGACCCAAGATGCCACCACCCATGTCACGGAGGAATGGTGGGGGTGCCCCAGACTCACTTGGAGGCCTGGATCCACTCCTCATACAGCTCGAAGGTCATGAGGGGCTCTGGCAGCTCTCGCAGGTAGGACTTCAGGGCTCCTGCGCACACAGGGGACACGGGGCTGGGCACTGCAGGAGCCGCCGCGGTGGCACTGGCCACCAGCACCAAGCGGTTCTGCTCCTCAGCATTTTGACTCGCATCCCTCCCAACCTCCCCACCAAAGCACCCGTCAGTGCCTCCAGCCTGGTGGAGCCCCAGCATCCCCTGACCCCAGTGACCACCATGCCACCTCCACCCGCTCCCTCCCAGCACCTCCACGACTCCCTCCATCACTCCTGCCTCCAGCACTCATTTTTCCCCAGGACATCCACAGCTCCTTGTGCTGGGAAAAGGTTCCCATTGCAGTCAGTAGGAAACCAGGGTCCAATCCTGTATCCACCAGAGAGCCTGGCCCAGGGGGCATTTAAACCCAATTAATGCTGAATAGCAGCCCTGAGGGCTCAACTCCGTGCATGGAGAGGGTCCTACTCTACCCCAGAAGAGGGAGAGAAGATGACAAGCTTGATGACACCATGTGTGAACCTTCTCGACCACTCCCGGCTCCTGTAGAGTCTCTCCTGATCAGTGTCACCTTCATTAGCGTCACCCTCATTAGTGTCACCAGGGCCCCAATGCCACCTTGGATTATGATTGCATCCCTGTTTTCTTCCTTGCCTGTGACCAAAAGCGCTGCTCAAGCCCTTGGCCAGGGAATGGACGTGAGGGTCAGGGTTACCCAGACCTGTCTGTGTTCCCCAATGGACAGCAACTCCCGATGTCCCCATTGCCACCAAGCGCTATATTTCTGCATCTGTCTCCCTACACTCTGTGTTTGCTGTTCAAAGGCTTTAGGACAAATCACAGAAGGGTTGAGGTGGGAAGGGACCTCTGGAGGTCATCTGCTCCGACCCCCTGCTCCAGCAGGACCACCAGAGCTGGTTGCCCATGGCTGTGTCCTGATGGCTTTTGGGTTATCTCCAAGGACAGAGGCACAGAACCTGTGCCAGTGCTTGGTCACCTGCACAGTGACAAAGTGTCTCCTGACGTTCAGAGGGAACCTCCCGTGTTCCAGTTTGTGCCCATAGCTTCTGGTCCTGGTACTGGGGACCACTGGAAGGAGCCTGGATCTGTCCTTTCTGCACCCTCTCTCCAGGTATCTACATCCATCAGCAAGACAGATCCATCCATCCATCCATCCATCCATCAGTGAGATCTCCCCGAGCCTCCTCTGCTCCAGGCTGAACAGCTCCAGCTCCTTCAACCTTTCCTCCCAGGATAGATACTTCAGGCCCTTCATCATCATCACCCATCACTCCAGACTCTCCAGTCTGTCCATGTCTCTCACAGAGCCCAGCACTGGACCCAGCACTCCAGGTGTGGCCTCACCAGCGCTGCACAGAGGGCAGGATCCCCTCCCTTGACCTGCTGGTACCACTCCTCCCAGTGCAGCCCAGGACACTGTTTGCCTTCATGTCACCAGGCCACGGTCACCTTGGTGGCCACCAGCATCCCCAGGGTCATCTCTGACAAGCTGCTGTCCAGCTGGGTGGCCCCAGCCCATCCTGGTGCCTGGGGCGGTTCCTCCGCAGGGCAGGACCTGGCCTGTCCCCTTGTCCCCTGGATGAACTTCCCAAGGTCCCTCAGCCTGTTTCTCCAGCCTGTCCAGGTCCCCGGGGATGGCAGCACGACCCTCTGGTGCCTCTGCCACTGCTCCCAGGTTTGGTGTCATCTGCCCAGGTGCTGAGGTGCCCCCTGCCCCATGGGCCATGCCATTAATTAATGACAATGTTAATCAGGATTGAAACCACTATCAACCTCTGGACTACACCGCCAGTTACTGGCCTCCACGTGGGCTTTGTGCCACTGATGACCTGTTGGACCTGCTGGAGT
>NW_010101273.1:0-39752 GCF_000699245.1 Pterocles gutturalis
GGGAGTGGGTGAAATAACTAATTCTGCTGTTCTGACCCTCACTAACATATTTTTCTCTGTTCTTTCTGCTTCCTGCTAAGACGGGCCGATCAAGCTCTTCTGTAGGTTGCTCTCTGCTAAGTATTCACCTACCTCCCCGCCTTCCCCTCGTGCTGTGCCCGTCTGTGTGCCCGGGGACCCGCGGGGGTGATGGGAGGTGGGGGGGGCTGGCGCAGGGTTTGCTGCATGGACCCGGAGCAGCCAGCAGCTTTGGGGATGCTGCCAGCCACCGGGATCTGATTCAGCAAAGCCCTTCAGCAAGTGATGCAGACACGCGGTGTCTTCTGAGGCATCCTTGAGCCACGCTCCCTGCACTGGTCACGCCGAGGATGGGCTTTTCCCTGCCCAGCTTTCGCCAGCTGCGGGTACCCTCTGCGGGGTTTGGTCCCTGGCTGTGACCGCATCCCTGCTGCAGAGGAAGGGAAATTTTAAGAAATCGTGATTAGCTTCATGAAGAACTGGCCCACGAGGCAGTCAGCTTCCTTTCCTGTCCTGAAATAACCCCGGAGCTGTTAGTAATCTATTCTAATGTATGCATAAGTGGAAAATGTAGTTTTCATGGGTGTTTCAGCTGGAAAAAGCGGTTTCTTTTTTTATTTTAGAAATTATTTTGCAGTAACCACATTAATTAAGAAGAGGGTAAAGCTCTGTGTAGTGTAGATGAGCAGAAGTTGATCACGTGCGTTCCGGTCTGCCAATTGGATCAATTTAATTCTCAAAATACACGGATGAATGTTGTGAGTGTTCCCTGTTACTCACTCACGGTTCTTTGCTTCAAGCAAATACTCTCGCCAGTAATTTATTCTCTGTGATGTCCTTGCAAAATGAGCACGAGCATGAAAGGGACAGGGACACGCCACTCGGGTCTTGTTTTAAAAGTGGAATGACAACGCGAGGGGGATGTTTGCAGCATTCACCCAGCTCCGGTGAGCAACAGGACGGTCCCCTGACACAGGTCGTCCCTGTCCTGGCAATCACGTGCAGAATCGTTAGGGGAGAGGAAAATCATTATTTGCTCAAGTGCTTTGCAACCTGGGAACCTGGCCATCTTCTGAAACTCAGGGGAAATATCTAGCATCTCTGCAGAGCATGGAATATTTAGTCAGATTGCTCCTGTGGGGTAGGCAGGAGGCAGGAGCAGACACTGAGCTGAACCCAGCGTGATCCATCCTCAGCCCCACGGGAGCGGCAGGTCTGCACGGGCTGAGCATCCTGCCTGGGGGACCGGGGCTGTCCCCTGGAGCCTCTGCCACTGCCGCGGGCTCCACGGCTCTTTTGCCCAGCGCTGGAGAGGAAGGACCAGGGTGTCTGTTTCCCGTTTGCAGCCTGGAAAGAAACAGTTTATTTTCTCAGCAATTTGGGAGCAAAGCTTCATTGATCACTTCAATGAACATCCCGGTTTTGTAGCAACCAAGAACTTCACGCTTCCATCAAGACACAGAGCAATGAGACCTGAATTCCTGAAATGATTCATGTACCTTCCAGACCTGGTAGGAATAGAAGGGCGGTGTTTCCCTTGCTCCTGTGTTGCTTTTTTGTACGCCACTCATAGATTAATGAGTGTAGTCAGTCTTTATAGCTTCTCTGTGCAAACTACTAAATCGTTTGCTGGTTCTGCACCGTGCAGACGATTAAACCTGTTATTTCAACCACCTGAAAGCTCACGTGTGCTGCAGCCCACCCCCTTTTTGCCTCAAAAGACAAACCCAGTGAGGAGCAGCACTGCCCCAGTGCAGTGGGAGAGGCCGTTCCCTGTACCAAAACCATGGGAAAAGGGCTTTTATTCTTCTCATCACCTCTTCTGCCTTGGGTATTGTGCCCCAGATCAGCTGTGCATCAGCTCACGCCAAGCTGGGCTCTGCGCCCGGCAGGACAGGGTTAAATCTGACCACTCTCTCCATTTTCTGTAGCATTTAAAAATAGCTTGGGCTTTTAAATCCATCCAGACAACGTGCGGTAATAAAGCACTAACCCATTTCCTTCCGTGAAGTTTTCACAGCCCCTGGCGTTCGGTTGGGTTCTGCAGGGGCTGGATGAAAGCTCCTGGCGCTGGTTGCCGGTCGAGGCAGTGAGGTCTTTCCAGGCTTTGCAGTGGGATAGCTTAGCTCTGGCCAGTTCCTCCTCCAGTGCTGAAACGCCAGCTCGAAAGCTGCGGTCTGGGCACGCGGGGTGTTTTTCAGCCATTGGGAAAATTTGTCATTTCCTCTCCTCTGCTGTCTTTAGCTGTGAAAATCAAGAAGCCCATCAAGACCAAGTTCCGCATGCCCGTGTTCAACTGGGTCGCCCTCAAACCCAACCAGATCAACGGGACGGTCTTCAACGAAATAGACGACGAAAGGATTCTGGAGGTACGAGCGCTGCCCGCTGCCTTCTGCGTTGGGCAGCGCGGGCTGTAGCTCAGGCGTTGTCCTTCCTTCTTAGGATTTAAACGTGGATGAATTTGAAGAAATATTCAAAACGAAAGCCCAAGGTCCTGCCATCGATCTTACGTCAAGCAAGCAAAAGATCCCTCAGAAAGGGTCAAACAAAGTCACGTTGCTGGATGCCAACAGGGCCAAAAACCTGGCCATTACTTTGAGAAAAGCTGGAAAGACGGCGGATGAAATCTGCAAAGCTATTCACGTGTAAGTAAAACGCTTGTCAGCAAGGAAATGGTGTTTAAAATTGACTGTGATTTTTGGTGAGTGGAATGGTTTCGAATTGGCAGCTCATGGAAATGTTTTTGCATCTGGAAAAAATCCAGGAGTGAGGATGGAACCATTCTGAATTCCCAGAAATCAGATTCCCATGAACTAAAATAAAACACTTGCAGTTTCCTGTTGCTGGGTTGCTATTTAGGCTTAACAAATTAACACTTCTTTTATTAAAGAAGCTAATTGGTGTGTATCCCCAGTATGCCATTGCACACTGCGTCTCCCTCTGCTTGCACAGGGCTTTCAGTTACAACGAGCCCTCCAGCGGCAGAGCCTCGGGAGGAGGAAACCATCTGAGTGTGCTCCATAAACCACCAGTTAGTCTGAGCGCGCTGGCAGGATTTTGCATAGATTGAGGTTTATGTCATGGCCCCAGGCGGTGCCAGACCTCGGTGTGATGCAGGGCTGTGTGCCCCCAACCCCAGCCAGCGCAACAGGAGCAGGAGTAACCTCAGAGCATCTTCGGAGTTTCTCATGGCGTTACTGACTCTGAGCAGCGTGGGCAGCGGAGCTCACGCCTTGGGCGCCTTGCTCCCTTCTGTTCCTCCTCCATGGGCTGGTCCTAACACCCCTTGGTCTGTGTCATCACGCAGCTTTGACCTGAAGACGTTGCCGGTGGATTTTGTGGAGTGCCTCATGCGGTTCCTGCCCACCGAGAACGAGGTGAAGGTGCTGCGGCTCTACGAGCGCGAGCGGAAACCCATCGAGAACCTCTCCGACGAGGACCGCTTCATGATGCAGTTCAGCAAGATCGAGAGGCTGATGCAGAAGATGACCATCATGGCCTTTATCGGCAACTTCGCAGAAAGCATCCAGATGCTGACCCCGGTGAGTGAGTCCTTGGGGACCTGTGTGGGGATGGGGGCTTGGGGGTTCAGCCTCCACCCAAGAGCTCCGTGCTGGCGCCGGAAGGTTGTAGAGATCTTAAGTTTTCTAAGAAAGAAAAAAAACGTCGTGGGGCGATTGTGAGTTTCACAGGGACAGAAGGAGAAACACACAAATGCAAAAGTGGTTTTGTAGCCGTAATTTCATATATCAGTGGCTCCAGCATCCCAGGTGCTGGGAGTTTAAAAGGGGTTTAGATGCAGATCTAGTTGTTGGTATCATCAGGGACAGTTGTTGTCGGCGCTGGGCTGTGGGCTCTGTGAAGCGTGTCCCGCTCCGCCTGATGCATCTTCCGCGGCCGTAAGGATTGCGATGTAAACACACCTTCAGCCAGCCACATCTGAGGGGGTGAAGCTGCGGTGGAGTGAGTTATCTGGAATCCTGGCGTGTCCGGGCAGGATAGCAGTCATGCTAGTGCCCTGGAACGGATGAAGAACAAGAGGTTTTGTTCAGAGTGCTTAGATTTTCATTTTACTCTTGGGTTGGACGTGCACTAACCAAAGCTCTGCCTGTGTTTCCCTGCAGCAACTTCATGCGATAATAGCTGCGTCAGTCTCCATAAAATCATCCCAAAAGCTGAAGAAAATACTGGAGGTAGGTCTGATTTTAGATCCATCGCTCCCCGGTGCATCCCCTTACGTATACGGAAACCACACCTGGGTGCTGATGCACCGATTCCCCTTCCAGAGGTTTCTAAAGCATCCTGAAAACTCACGCTGTGCTCTGTTCACCCTGGCAGATAATCCTGGCTCTTGGCAACTACATGAACAGCAGTAAACGGGGAGCTGTGTACGGATTTAAGCTGCAGAGTTTAGACCTGGTAGGTGAACCAGAGGTGCCCTGTGGGACCAGGAGGGAATTAATGCCAGCGGCTGGGGGGCCTGCTGCGCCTCCACCCAGCCACCTCGCTGCCTTCTCTCCCCAGCTCCTGGAGACAAAGTCGACGGACCGCAAGCAGACCCTGCTGCACTACATCTCAAACGTGGTCAAGGAGAAGTACCAGCATGTGTCCCTCTTCTACAACGAGCTTCACTACGTGGAGAAGGCGGCTGCAGGTGCCCTCACCCTCTGTCCTGGCCGGCGGCGGTGGCACGGGTGCTGCACGGGGGACGTCTCAGCACACCTCGCGTGGGCTGCGGGGACTTTTCTGGGGGAATTGTTCAAGCCGTGGGTTCAGGCGCTGGCACAGTGGGAGGGATGCAGAGAAGCTGTGGATGCCCCATCCCTGGGGGGGTTCCAGGCCAGGCTGGATGAGGCTTTGGGCAACCTGGGCTGGTGGGAGGTGTCCCTGCCCATTGCAGGGGGAGGCAATCAGACATACCTCACGTTTCAGTGATCCTTAAGGTCCCTTCCAACCCAAACCATCCCATGATTCCATGATTCTAGGATTTTTGTTTTATTTCCTAGTGTCTCTTGAAAACGTCCTCTTGGACGTGAAGGAGCTGCAGAGGGGGCTGGATCTGACGAAGCGCGAGTACACCATGCACGACCACAACACCATGCTGAAGGAGTTCATTCAGAACAACGAAGGGAAGCTAAAGAAGCTGCAGGATGACGCCAAAATAGCCCAGGTATGTCTTTATTCTCGGGGTCTGGCGAGGGGGGGTGCTGGTGACACATCACGGCACAGGACGCGCTTTTGTCTGCGCAGCAGGGAGAAGGCGCGGGAACGTTGTGGGTTTGTTCCCCAGTTCAGGCGCTAGATCTGAGCCGAGGGTTTCACACCCAGAGGGAATCGAGGCCCTTTATGCTGAGTGTTGCAGTAACGGATGGTGAGTTTATCTGGACGGATCACGCAGTAAATCTGGGCTTTTTGCAGGATGCCTTTGACGACGCTGTGAAGTACTTTGGGGAGAATCCCAAGACGACACCCCCCTCGGTCTTTTTCCCAGTGTTTGTCCGCTTTGTGAAGGCATACAAGGTAAACAGGAGCATCCTCCTCTTTCCCGTCCTCCTGAACCCGAGTTGGTACCTGCGTGGCTCAGGGCTCCCAGCAGACCAGCCCGTGGCTCCTTCTGACTCTGACCTGAGCATCCTCGGCGGCACAAAGAGATGCTCTGGGGTTATTTTCAGGGCTGGAACGAGGCTGTCTGGGATGCTGGAGGGATCCCCAGAAATGGGACATGGGGGCGGCTGCAGCGTGTGCCTCTAACCCTGAATAGCTGTCTGGGGGGGCTGGAGAGGGGGTCTGTGCCTCCCAGGAAGGGCTCTCCCAGCCCAGCTTTTTCAGCCTGTGTTCAGGGGCAGCTACAGCTGCACCTCGTCCTGCTTCCCCGGAAAGCCCCACGGTAGCTGGTGATGGCGTCAGGCATTTGTAATATTTGGGTTCCCTATAGCAACGGGAAGCTATAACCTGTGGTTTGGTTTGTTTTTTTTTTTTATGATAAATAGCAAGCAGAAGAAGAGAATGAGTTGAGAAAAAAGCAGGAACAAGCCTTGATGGAAAAACTGATGGAGCAGGAAGCATTGATGGAGCAACAGGACCAAAAGGTATGACCCAGGCAGGAGCCACGGTGTTCCTGGGCTTTTCCAGATAGTTCTGAAGCCTCAGCTCTGGGTAAGAACTTACGGTTGCCTAGAAATAGAGTTTCCTCCTTCCGTGGAGAGAACTGCAGCAAGCTGAAGGAGCGGCACGTGGTTCCGCTGCTTTTGCAGTCTGCAAAATTAATAACTGAATGGACAGAAAGCCATCTCATCCACACTGCTGTTTGCTAAACTCCCTCGTTCAAACCCTGCTGATGGTCAGTGTGCAGAGCTTCCCATCGCTTCCCAGGACAAGGACCGATCCTCCCCGGCTCCTTCCCTGCCCGGCCGTGGCACCAGGACCAAGCCCTGCGTTACTGTTTTATTTTCCTTTTGTATTTTTTTTCCTGGGGTGACACTTTAGATTTTTCCCACGGCTCTAAACCAGCCGCTTTGCCAGCAGCTGCTGCTTCCCGCAGCTCTCCCTGGGATCTTTAATCCCAGCCCAGCTTTTTCCCTCGGAAGGAAAGCCCTTCTCCTTCTTCCCCTCAAGCTTTTCAGAGGTGAGAGCTTGGAGCTGCAGGTCCAGGCGATGAGAAGGCTCGGAAGGAGCGGACAGACGCCAGCATACCCACACCTGGGGTTTTCCAGCTCTTGCAGCGTGGGGCAGAGCCCTGGCAGCGGTGTTTGCTGCTTGCTGCGAGCGGGATCACCTGCTGCGTCCCTGGGGGGCCGGAGGTCGGGCCCTACAAACCCTCTCGCCTTGCTTTTGCAGTCTCCTTCCCACAAAACCAAGCGGCAGCAGCAGGAGCTGATTGCGGAGCTCCGGCGGCGGCAGGTGAAGGATAACAGGCACGTGTACGAGGGGAAGGACGGCGCTATCGAAGATATCATCACAGGTACGCGCCTTTTGTTCCGGCCCCTGCGAGGCCCTTGCGCAAAGGATAACGGTGCCTAGTGGCTATAGTCAGTGCCTCCTGTACTTAAAAAAAAATGTGCGCGCCTTTTGTTCCGGCCCCTGCGAGGCCCTTGCGCAAAGGATAACGGTGCCTAGTGGCTATAGTCAGTGCCTCGTGTACTTAAAAAAAAATGTGACTTGAGCATAGCCTAGGGCATTGCTTAGATGATGTGGAACAATTATAGAAACTTTTCCTAATGGTCTCTAACAACCCGACCCCAGGAACCTGTGCGTGTGCAGCCCTCGGGGCCGCGCGCGGGTCCGGCGCTGTTCCCCCAGCACGGGGTCCGTGCTCGCTCTCTGATCCCCGGAGCAGCCGGCGCAGTGCCCGAGCTCGGCCGATGCTCCGCTGGGGATGTGCATGTCGTGCAGACCTTCCCAGAAACCTTTTTTTTTTTTTTCCCCCATCAACAGAATGAACGATGGATGGTTAACATTATTAAGAGCCTACCTTCTCGATAAAACGTACTAACAGGAATGGCAGCGCGTTGTTGCACAGTTCCAGCTGATCAGTGCATGGAACTGGGATGGTTTCTGACCCTAAGCTGCTCCTGGTTTCGCTGCTTCGCAGTTTGATGGGCAAAGCCTGCACTGATCCCAGGCTGTTGGAGCCAGGCGCAGCCAGGACTGTGGTGCAAATATTTGCTGATAAAAATTGCCGCTTTCTGAACTGCGTTTTGCTCAGGAGTCAAATCATTTTTCATCTCTGCAGCTGCTCTGCTGGCAGTACTTTGATTGTGCTGCACGTTCTTCACCCGGGGGGTGAAGGAACATGATTTTAACACTTTGGTAGCTTGACAATCATTTTTTTTTTTCCTATTGCACAGAAGCTCAAAAAAAGGTCTTTGGGCAGGGTTTCCTTGGCTACTGCTCCCAAATGTTTTTCCCATGAGTTTTTTCTGCGGGAGGGGAGGAGAGCTGGTTTACCCCTCAGTAAGGAAAGCCAGGGAATTTTATTTTGCCCAACTAGATGAGAGGGCTGAAATGCTTGAAGCTTTCACAACTCTGTTTAACCTTGACTAATAGCTTCCTGAGATAATATTCTTTATTTAAAGGGCAGAGTCGCTATAATATCTAATCTGTTACTGCTTCTGCAGCTCCTTCAGGCTCCTGGAAGGAGGGGAATTGGTAAAGCAGCTCTCCTGCCCTGTGGGAAAACAGATGGGGTGGCAGAGAGCATCCACGGGCAAAAGGCAGCCCAGTGGAGGGGGCACCAGACTCAAATTAAACATTTCCCATGGTCTTGTGCCTAATACTTCCCATTCTGGGGGTGCCCCTGGGGGCTTCAAGCCATGTAATGATAAAGGTGAGGCACCGAAAGTCAGTGAGGACCGAGGTCACTTGGATACAGCCCCTGAGATCTCTGTCAGGGGTATGGAAATGAGCAAAAGTGGAGTTTTAAATTGGATGGGGCATTGTCAGATGTACGGGAAAGCTCTGCCGGTCCTAACGACACCCCCTTTGCTGGAGCACGTTTAGGAGCAGTCTCTCACACCCATGGAAAATGATAGAATACGAGAAATACTTATGTAAAGACTCAGAAGGGCGGCGTTGCGGAAGCCCGCAGGCGTGGTTGGAAGGTGTCAGGGCGTCCCGGGTGGCCGTAGCCCAGCACTAACACTGTACTAACGCGCCAGATCCGCTTCTCACGGCTGTTTGTCTGTTTGGCTGTTATTCCCATGCAGTGCTGAAGACCGTGCCCTTTACCGCTCGAACCGCCAAGCGGGGCTCTCGGTTTTTCTGCGAACCTGTTCTCACTGAGGAATTCCATTACTAAACTATTCCTCTTTCACATCTGATGCTCTTAGAAAAAAGAAAGGTTGCTGTAGATTATTTTTTTTTTGACACTTCTCCATTTGTACGGATCTCAGCCAGGACCATGTGAATGTTGAGTGTTTAGTAACGTCCAGCGTCCGCCTGCAGTTGTGCCTGTGTCACCTCCACCGCATGTCCTTGTCTTCCCATAACTGTTTACTCCATGCCGTTGACTTGGTGAGGGATGCTTTTGGCCAGCCTTGCCTTCCAAAGGCATCTCTTGCCCTCCTGACCCATGCCATAGAACAGCGAGCGGTGGCCATCACGGCAGATGTGTTTCCTGCCGTCCCCAAGACCCAGGAGATCCAACGCAGCCCAAAGTGACGGTCACTTGGCTTTTCTATGGCATCGCTCCTGGGCACGGCTCCTTCTCTGTGCCCATGCATGGACTCCATCAGCCGTACGCCAAAGCCCAGCTCGGCTCTGCATGCACTAAGCGGGACTTTCCCGGGGCTCACGTTCTGGCTGGGAAGGGTGGGCTGGGATAACGTCCATCCTCTGCGAGGAGTGCTTGGTTTTAGACTCTTTAACCAGCACTTGCATGCTTGCATGTGAGATCCGGGATACACCGAGCAGCATCGAATCTCTTCTCATTCGGGCACATCTGTCTTTAACATTTTTTCAGTTCCATGCCAACTTGATGTAAATATAATCGGAAATGTTGCCTGGGCGCTAACTGGTTCCAGTTCCCTTGGACGCTGGCATTGGGAGCAGGGAGGTCAGGGTGTGAACCAAGGGGAGAGGGAAGGGACAGAACCACCAAAATTGTGCCAATGAAAAGCTTGACATGGAACTGAGCGACTCCGTGGTGTGAAGCGTCCGAAGGGCGCGATTAACCCGCATGTCTGGCGACACTGCTGTCTTGGATTAAGGACTCGCTTAAGAAGACAACAGTGTTTCCCCTGTGTGATCTGTATTTTTATGAATGCTTCTAATAAAATGGCAAACTACCCTCAGCTCAACGGTTATTTGCTCTTTCGAGTTAATTGCTGTTGTTATCTTCCTGGAGCCAATCTTCAAAGCAGCTTGGAATCGGGTTCGCGGGAGGCGAGGGGTCCCTCCTGTCCTTTCCCCTCGGGTCTAACCTCCTCCCGCAGCCTCGGCCGTGCCCCTCCTGCGCTGTTGGCTAACGTGCCTGGGAGTTTTGAATGCTGAGTTGACTTGCTCTTCATTTTCCATCTCATTTTTTTTTTTTTAACTTAACCATCATTTTGTGTTTTTTGTTTTTTTTTGTTTTTATTTTCCATTTAGCCCTAAAGAAGAATAATATCACTAAATTTCCCAATGTTCACTCGAGGGTAAGGATTTCTTCTAGCACACCGGTGGTGGAGGATACACAGAGCTGGCAAGCATCACTTTTTACTTAGCTTCCCTCCTTTCTCTGTATGCCAGGCAGCCTCTTGGTAGACGTGGCTAAGCGTAATACTGGTGAGAGCCCAGAGGCCAGTGGAGACCGAGACCCTTTGTGCCCACCCTCGGTGGTGGGGGGATCCACGGGCCATGGGCTGGTGACCATCTTCACTCTCTTCCCTTTTTGGCCCTTTTTCTCCCAAGTTTAGCCCGAGGAAGGCAATCCCAGCCCCGTAGTTCCCTGGATATTCTCCAGCCCCTGACTTCAGCCGTTGAGCGGGGCAGGAGATGGGCACCAGCAGCTCCCAGGGCGGGGGGAGAGGGACCCTCACACCCAGGCACCTTCTGCTGGGGCACGCCAGAGTCCAGAAATTAGAGAGTTGTATTTAAACTGAGACCTAAGTCAGCCAGGAAATTTGAGGGAGGGTTTCCCCCCCTCCAATGCCAATTTGTTTTCCAAGAGAGAAGTATTTGAACTTGAATTAAATTCAGGGGTACCAAGTGTGCTCCTCCTGTCGTAGCTATCCATGTAACAGCTGTTCATCACCATGTCCATCTCCATCTTTCTCCACCCTTCCACCCATTGTATGCTCAGAATTCCCCCCTTATCCCCCCAAGCTCTCCCCTCTCCAGCAGCAGTGGTGCGGCTGATGCCGGCGAGGAGGAGGAGGGAAGGGGTTGGCCACTCCGCTGCCTTGGGCTGATGAAGCATCTCTGCAGCTGGGTGGGACGGTGGCAACTGGAGCTTTGCAAGCCGGTTGCGGCATTCCAGATGCTTTTTCTCAGCCCCCCCTCTTTTAAATAAATGGCTACAAGCACACTCCCCCCATTGGGTCTCGCATCCCCCGTGAGCTTCATCCCACCTTAGAAACCATCTCCTCCAGCTCACGGCAGCGTTTGCAAGGCTGCGTGAAGGACCGAGGCATCCGTGGAGCAGACTGATTGCAGTCTCCGCTGCCTCCCTTCCATTCCCCCAGCAGCCCGGGGCGGGGGGGACGTCCACACCAACCTGACGGCGTAACTCCATTTAGTTCCACCAGCATCTCGGCGCCTTTCACCAGTATTACCCGCTGCTTGGGTGCGTAGTCAAAGGGTCCGTGTTCGCTCCCTTCTGCTCTCGTTGGGTTAAAGTTTCCCTTCTCCCGTTGCTCCACAAGCTGCTTTGATTGGCTTCCAGCAGGACTTTGCCGTGTCTGGGCTGCGTGTGCCTTCGTGTGTGTGTCCCCCCCTCCTGGGACGAGCTGGGCGCGCTGACCAACCCGCTTTCCTCTCCCGCAGATCTTAGAAACCAGCCCTACCGACGGGCCGACGCGGTGAGGAGAAGCGTCCGGCGGCGCTTCGACGATCAGAACTTGCGCTCTGCCAATGGAGCGGAAATATCCATGTGAGCGGGAGCCTGGCGAGGGGGAAAAAAGGGGTGTTTGGGGCCGTGCCAACCCCATTGACAGCTTGGGAACATAAAATTCACCTTCCAAAGGGCTCAGAGACCTCAAACGCATAGGAACGTCCGCGATGGGCTCTCCACTCCGCTGTAGCTAACAAGTGCCTAACTGGAAGTACCTGCTCAAATTAACGGAAGCAATAGGACTCGATTTGATGGGGTATCTTTGTACACCAATACGTTATTCAGTATTCTTAACCAAAATGTAAAATACGTCTTGGTTTGGGGTGGTTTAGTTCGGTTCTATAAAAGTTGAGCGACTGGTCTCCCACGGCCAGTTGCAAACAGGGAATACTGGGATGTACTGGGCTTTGAAACGCATAAAGGCTGCCCGGGGGCTGACCTTGGCTCCAGCTGCATTTCTTGGCTTTTGGTTTGTTGGTTGTTTTTTTGTTGTTGTTGTTTAAAAGGAAGGCATTTAAGGGCTTTCTCTATGTAAGCTGGAAATAATTCCCAGAAGAGCCCCGTCCCGTCTCCCCCCGCACCGCCACAGCCGGGACCTGGTACCTGCACGTCAGCGATCCCCAGATGTTTTTGCCAAAAACCCGAGTGGTCACCCCGAGGGTGTGCCGTTTCCAAAGGCACAAAGTGAGCCAGGGGGCTGAGGCAGGTGCTGTGTTCAGCTGGAGGCAGCTTTGGAATAACAACAGTGTATTTATTAATTAGCACTAAGGTATTAACAGCTCAATAATCAGTATTAGGCTCCTGAGGACCGTTGCGGTTCTGTTCCTCACGTGGAGCATCATCCCGTGCCCTGCGCCGGAGGATCCAGTTCCAGGTTCCTCGGGCGATCCCCTCCAAATTCCCCGCTAAGGATCATTTGGTCGGCGAAGGGAAGCCCAGCCTAAAAATCCCAACAGGTTGTAGGTTCTACTTTGCATTTTTAAACCTTAAAAAGGGAGAGGAGACTTACCTTAGCAACAGTGCCCCCACCCCAGCTTGCCCCAGTATCCCAGAGCAGCAGGACGGAGCCGGATTGGTGCCGGCAGGGTACGCGATCCTCTCCAACGCGAAGAACTGGACCGAAGAGAAATTTGTACTTTCCAAGATGCATTTTTGCTTACAGCTTACCTTTCCTGGGCTCGTCGCATCACTATGTTAATTGTAAAATTTCTTGTATAGTATTTAACCACTGAACTTCTTTTTCTTTTATGTTGTGCTTATGTGAACCACTGGTGAAGGTCCCTTTTTTTTTTCCCCTTGGATAATGTGTAGGTATATGATAATCTGTTTTTAAATGTACAGATATTTTGCTACAAAATTGGTGCAGTTTTTTATGGTTTTTACACTTCTCTTTTATTCCCACTTTAGCCTCTGGGTAATATTGTAAATATTGTTTAAAAAAAAAAATAAATGCATCAGCCTGTGCTATACAATCTGAATGTTATTTTAACTTATAGTTTTTGTTTTTATATTTAACTAAATGGACAGTTTGGGGCTCAAAGTTACCACATTGACCTCTGCTTACTTATTTGCAGGAAGTTTCCTTTAAAAACTGCCACCTTCTTGCATTTCCAGCACCGTGTCCTCGACATGCTAAAGAGAACATGCCAAAGCGCCTCTCTCTTCGCGGGCAGTGACAGAAGAGTAGTTTAAGCTGCGTAAGGAAATTCGACAATTAATTTAATAAATCGTTAGGCAAATGGTTATAAGCACTAGCTCTCACGTTCTTAAGCTCAAAGGTATTTTTTTAATTGAAGACAAAAATTATCTTACGACCAGAATAGCACACTGGCATGTTCTCTTTACTATTTTTCTAGTACTAGACCTGCTTCTTAGCAATATTAGAAGTGTTTTATAAAAGCAGTTCATGTTACTTTCCTGGTCTGTTCCTGGCATAAGATGAAATAAACTATTTACACTACTACACAGTCAGCCACAGGTTTGGTTTTTTTTGTCACTTTTCTGTTTTTTCCCACAAGTTTTGACAGGTGAACACATGGAGCTCTCAGCAGCAGCACATAGAAAGCCTGCGTGCTGACTTGGGGTTGGGGTTGGTTTGGTTTTTTTTGTTCTTTTTAAACCACTCGCTGTTTGCTTCTCTACCTCTGGTCACTCAGTGATGTGCAAATGAACCTGGTACTATTTTTTTTTTTCTCCTTTTTCCTTTTTCTCCTTTTCCCCCTTATTCCTTTTTCTCCTTTTTCTTTTTTTTCCCTTCTTTTTTTCTGTTTATCTCTTTTCTTTGGGGCTGTCAGAGTAGGGGAAGGGAGAGACAGGACCTTCTGAGGCCCTTTCCCACCCCACAGTCATCACACCCTGGGCTGAGGATGCCTGTGCAGCACATACTGCTGGTCGCTGCCTGCCCTCTGCTCCCCACGATTAACGCACAGCAACACAGAAATAATTCTCCAGGTAATCTGCAACATCACTTTACTCTTACCTACAGCATAGCCAGGCTCGCAAGAAGCCAAGGGGACAAATTCTGGGTGGCTTTTCCTGTGGGGGGGCACCTGCTGTGAAATACCCAGCCCAGGGGTCCCAAAAACCCAACATTAAGTCCTGAACTTAAAGAGCACAACTGTGTGCTTTAGCCACAATTCAGATTTAGTTTCTAGAAGGTTTAACAAAATGGATGCAAGGAGCACAGGGTGAGAGCGGTTGGGGACACCCCCACGCCCGGGACCTGCGGGTGGGACAGCGAGCACTGGGCAAAACAGAGCAAATCGAATACAGTCACATTCACATTTTAAAATAACTGATCTTGCTAAAAAAAACCTTCAAGTTCAAGACAGAAATAGAGTTTGAGCCCAGAGGTGCAGCATGTGGCCAGGTAGGAGCCGGGATTGCTGTGAGGCTACAAGGGCAACGTGGTTCTACCATATCAGCCACTGGCCACTCTAAAAAGATGAGGCTGCAAAACAGGAAAGAGGAAGGAAAAAAAACCTAAAAAACACCACCTGCAAAAAAACCTGGAGTCATCTCCCTTAAAAACTGAATTAGGCCTTGCCAGGATTGTTCAGGACCCTTTTGTAAGTCTCGTTTTAAGATGCATTTCTTTTGTACGATCTAATTAAGACATTAAAAAAAAAGCCATTAGTTGACATTTACAGTTTTATTTATTTTTAATGGAAAAATAAAGGCAAACCTTTTAAAAGCAATATTTACTTAGAAACACTTTTTTCTTTATGCAAGTTATGCAAATGCAAGGCAGTAACAGAATATGGTACATAACTCCTAATGCGTTTGCAAACCATTATGACTTCTCAAATCCTAACATTAGTTCCGGCCGCTCTGCCTTCCCACCACCAGCCCTACAGCAACAGAAAACCCACGCAAGACGTGATTAACCATTACCCTTGTGTTCTCCAGACCCTCTGGGGGTCCATTTCCCACTTGGGCATTGCTAACGCTATCTACACATTTCCATTTTCAAATGTAAGTCCAGGAGAGCGAATGTACAAGGTCAGCAAAATCCAGATTTAAAGTCTCGGCCGATTGCAAATAGTCCTGAGAGCACCAGCTCCTGCCCATCCTTCCACCTTGCTGCGGGGGAGAAACCTGGGACAAAGCTGCTGCCGACGCTTCGGCCACTTCCCAGATTCTGACACAAAACATGCCATCAGATATAAGAATTACCATAAGTCCTGTTTGACCAAACTCGGGTATTTTTTCCCCAAGTGATGGGCAATGAGGGGGCGATGAGCGACTCCTCACTCTGCTGGAGAACACCAATATTTCCTGTAAGTACCACATCATCGCAAGAAAAAAGGGCAGCAGTTCCTGCCGAGCACAGCTGATCAGCAGTTCATATTTCAAATTACTAACTTCAATCTCAGGTAGTATTCTTAAGAATAAGCCTGAATCATGTAACCACCCTAGCAAGAAAATATGCTGCAGGAATTGCACCTTTTGGGGACTTACTCACTAGCAACAGCTGTCAGGTATTAGAAAAAAAAGCACTGAAAAGGAAGCTGAACTTGAAATAGTCTTAAAATATTTTTTTCTGAGAGCATATGTTGCTTTAATCCAACAATCAGAAGATAGTAATAATTTATCAGAGCTGTACAGAGTATCTAAAACTAGAAATAAATACTCGTACGCGCTAGAAGACAAGGTTTAACAATTGATAAAAAAGTATAAAAATATTCCCATCAGGGAGGTTTCTGAACGTACCACAGCAGCCACTGCTTGGCACCGCATGGGGCTGGCAAAACCTTCCTCAACTGGCCCGAGGCGAGCGAAGAGGAGACGAGGCTGAAGCTGCTTCCTTGGTGTTACAGGTTTAGTGAACACTGATGGTCTGGACACGGCTACGCGGCTGCTACCAAAACCTGGTGGTACATTCCTCAGCAGGTTCTTAAGGCAACACATTGAAATTCATTTACAATTTGACTTTTATTTTTAAATTTTCTTAACGTGAAGATAAACACTGAAATAACACCCGCAGCTGTTCCGGGTTTTACGGAACGTGAGAGGCAGCTGTGGCAGGCAGCCCCCTCTGCTGGCACCACAACCCATCGACCGCGTTGCCAGGGCTTTGAAAATTTACCGTAAAAATCCCCTCTGAGACGGTACTTAAACACAACTCTCAGCCAGGAAATCAAGTCTTCTGTTTCGTACAAAAGCTCAGAACGGGTTTGGCCAGTGCCGCAGTTCACAGAAGAGCAATCCCAAGAGCTGGCATTTTTTTTGCAGTACAGATCAAGAAATGGATTGATTACTCCCCTTCCATTGCCTTCCCCTTTCCAAAATAAAAACAAATTAAACCACAAGAAACTATATTAAGAATCTCTTTCTAAAAAGGAAATTTTATCTGCTTACAGTGGCCAGGAACACCAGTGTTACTACCTTTCTAGGAAGGACCGTACTTAAGAGATTACTTTGCTAGAAAGGTGCCAACACTTCCCTGGGCCTGCAGACAGGATCCAGTGAGCACTGACACGCCGTCCATCACGGTGGTCCCTTCTGAGGGCTCCCTCGGGGGCGAGCAGAGCCCCCATCCTGCCCACTCGGCTTTGCACTCAGAATTTCATTCACTTTTCTAAATTTGATGCCAGTAATAATAGTACTTGAATGGATTTATGGGGTAAAATTAAAACCCACTGTTCTTTCAACAATGGAACTCAGGATATCAGAACCCACGTCCTGAATTAGACATTGGTTTCTTTTATTATGCCACAATGTAAACATAGTTGGTATAAATAACGTTCTCATTGATCTTCATCCAGTTGTTCCAAAAGAGTCCTCCTCTGTTTTTCCAGCTCCCCTTCACTCAGTTCACTGCCCGAAGTATCCCAGTTCCCCTGCAGAGACAGCAAGGTTAAGGGTAAGGACGATTTAATTTCCACGTGGTATCAGTACCCCACCGCCACCCTCACAGCCCCAGCAGGAACACGCCAGCTGGGGGACATGGGGCACAACTCTGTGTCATCCTCACGGACCCTGAGAGCAGCAGCAGCCAGAGCAAGAAGCGAGGAGGGCAAGGGAGCAACTGCAAGCTCAGCCGAGGTCCTCTGGCAGACTGTGTCTGCTTAGTCACACCTGAGTTCATGTTCTCAACAGAAGATGCCCGCGTTGGGCCACATAATGGGGTTTTTCAAAGGCATCCGGAGGCCAGAGCAGCTTATTTTAAGAAGATAATATAAAAAGGAAAGTCAGCCCTCCCATCTCCTCTTGGAAGGGGGAACAAATGGGGTGTTCTCCAGGACACCACCAGCACCATCTAAATAACCACAGTGAGGCAAATCATTTCCCTGCCAAAGAGACCTCAAAGATACTGAACCAAAAGAAGTTTATATTTTTCATTCAAACACTTATGCGTCTTTGAAAACACTGTTCTGAGCTCCTTCCAAAACAAGGCACGCATGGAAGCATCACAGCAAAGCGCAGGACTGCAGTCACGCTTCCACAGGACCTCCCAGCTCGAGAAGAGATTGAGAAGAATTGTGGAACTTTGTTCCACCAAGATTTTCTTACAGTGTCAGCCTAGCACCAGCCCAGCACTGCCACCACTCAAATTTTGGAAAGCAGGTGCTGCACAGTCGCTCAAACATTTAACCAGGTGTGCTGCTCGTCTCTTTTGAGGTCAATCTGGCCGATGGGATGGACAAGCAGACAGCAGTTCAGTCACAAATACGGCTTTGTCACAGCAGGGACAAAGCTTCAGTACTGTCCATAAAATCCTGTGCCTCATTCACACTTTACGTCAATTAGCAGTGATAAATGGCATTTAATCAAGTAGTAATTTCACACATCAGTAACAAAACACTAAATGAGGGTTATAGGACCTGTATGATTAAGCTCTGTTTGAACATATGTGCCTTTTTATAGATAAATGGAATCAGAACATAAATAAAGCTGTAGCACCTTACTCAAAGTGCACCTATACAGCCTGCATACTGTACATTAACCTGCTGACACATAAAGCCCAAAGCATCAGAAAAAAGGAAACAAGAAAACTTACAGAATCTTTTCCAGGGCGTTTTTTAGTAGGAGATTTATGTTTTGATTCAGATCTTTGCCTAGCTCTATCCTTTTCGCTCTCTCTCTCTCTGTCTTTTTTGTCTTTTTCTCGTTCAATATCTGATTCTGGTGAATCCTGTGTAAATAAAGGGGAAACTATTAAATACTAAATTTATTATTTAATAATTTATAGAATAAGCACATCTCAGAGAAGCCTGACTTCATTTCAGTATAGACCATATCAGATAAACTGCTTAAAGCTGTTAATAATTAAGCACGTCCTATCAACTCCTGCAGAAATAGAAACCAAGTGGTGGCAAGTTGTCCATTAGCCAACTCAAACACATTAACTGCACTTACAGACTTATGTCTTCTCTTCTTGCTCTTTTTCTTGTGTTTTTTTGACTTCTTGTAACTTCTCTCTGCAGACATAGGAAGAAACGAAAATACATCAGTATTCTAAAGACTGAGCAATAAAACAGTAACACTAATTTAAAAACAAACAAAAAAAATCTCATACCAGATTCTGCACTGGAAGAACGCTCGGAAACTGATCTAGATTCTGAACGCTGCCTTTTCTTCTTTGAATGGCTATCATCATCCTCAGACTCTGAGCCCTTGAGATACAAACCGACATAACAATTAGCGAGACGACAGCGTTACGAATAGTTACAGCAGATTTTAAGACATCATGAAACACCTTACCGAACGAGACCGAGACCGCTTCCTGTGATGTTTTTTAGATTTCTTAGAATGTTTCTTGTTCTTTGAATGATGATGCTGACACTCGTGCTAGAGTACAAGAGAAGGCAAATGTTATAATCGGTCTAAGATACAGCAAGAAACGGTAATGATGTTTCTCATCTCTGGCTAGCAGTGGTTAAAAAAAAAATAAATTAAAAAACCAAGCATTTATTGTGTCAAACCCCATAAACAGCTACCAGTATTGCCATGTTAAAGTTGTAATAAGAAGTATTTAGAAGCAAGGAAGCATGCAACTTCAGAAGTAGAAGCACACTGCTTCTATTACCCAGATCCCTGTTCCAAATAAAGCCCCTGCTCGACAGCCTAGACTATACTGCGTACCTTGCTTTGCCAAATTTGAAATACTGAAGTTAAGCCATTTGAAAATCTCTTACAAATGACCCAAATAACATGTGCTGCAAAAGCATTATCTAGGAAAAAACGGCACCTTAGTTAACAAGAATGACTTGTCAAGACTTCTGCAGTTTAACTCTTAGCGAGGCCCATCCAAAAGTTAAGAATGAAACTAAACTACATCATCCCTTTTGCACATCAGCAAAAAATTGACTACAGTGGGGGGGAAAAAAAAAGTACATCTGCAGAGCTTGGCATGTTTTTGAAGTTTCAGATTTGTAGCGAACAAAATAGTGCAGAACTTTCATCATGTTTTGTACGAAATCACAGCAAGAAACAATAATTTTTTTGGTATATTGTCTAATCATGAAAAAATAGAGTAATAATTACCTCTAGTACATGCATGAAATCTTTAAATATTCTTTTTCTTTCAGACTCCAGAGTGATGTCTTCAAAGGCTGGTTCCTTCACAAACCTATCTCTGATCTATAAGAAGAATAGCAATGAAATAGTAATATGAAATACAGCCATTCAGAAACAACAACAAAAAAAATAATAAAGAGGATTTCAGCAGTTGAAAAAGCCACTGCACTGTTACAAAGCTAAACTTTTTTTATGCCAGCCGCACAAACAAAATGGTCTTCAGTACAACTCAGCTGGAGGCAAGAAGAAACAGACTGTTTTTTCCTGCAGATGCCATTTAAGCCACGCAAGCTTGTTAAAGCACAAGTTTTTATACAAAGTGTGCTTTGAGAGGAAAGGTTTTTAAAGGTTATCTTACCCGAACAAAGCTGGAGACTTTTAACTCAAGTGCTTTATCTACATTTAAATTAAGTCTGGGGGTTTTGTGTGCTTAGTTTTGAGGGGGAGGTGTCAGGGTTGGCTTTTGTTTTAAATTATATTCAACGACAGTGTCAATAGAACGAAGTTATTCACATCAAATTTCAAATTATACGTAAGAAATTACAGGACAATTTTTATGGGTCTAAATTATATAAACAGAAACACTAAGAGCTTAGAGAATCAGGTTTATTTATAAAAGCGTTAGCATGCAGCAGCCTGTTAAACGTATTTCGAAAGACTTTCATAATTAAGTGACAATACATACATCTTCCCAGACAGCGTCCAATTCAATGGGAGGAGTAGCTTGCTTCAACATACTCTTGAAGGCAGACTCCTTCCGCTTCATTTTGCGAGCTTCTTCTTTTTCCCTCTCTCTTTCACGGGCTTCTGCCTTTTCTAGCAGCTATATCAAACAGAAGTTGTAAGATCATTTGAAAGGTATCAAAACCGAAGACTAATAATTCAGTTTAATGCAACTTTTGGAAAGCCCAACGACAGTTCACCTTTAGAGTTTTCTATTTGCCACTTGGGTACAGGAAAATCAACCAATTACTTTATTTTTAAAGCATGCAACTGCTGTTTCCCTAACAAAATCTAAAACAAAGTTACATGATGCAAGCTGGAACTACAGAAACACACAGACACAAAAAATCTCTGATGAGAAAAGTTACATGTAAATTGGAGAATATTACTTAATTCCTACCACAGAATTTCTCAAGCTGAAATGTTCATGCTTTGAATAAAGATATACCTCTGCAATCTTTATTTTGGGAACTAATAACAGGATAAGCAACTCTACAGCACAGCATCTCTCTCAAATATTATGAAACAGCAATACAGTGAAAATAAGTGCCGATTCTGGTTTTTACAAGAGATTTTATATAAGTTTTCGAACATTCCTATATATTAATACTTACGCTGTTGAAAGCCAGCTTGATATTTCCTGCATCTAAAGTAGTAGCTCTTTTAGTTGAACTGATGACCGTAACAAAATCTTCGAAAGAAGTATTCACTTCAACCACAAATCCTTTATCCTGTAAGAAAATGTCATCTTTAGCATCAGGTACGTCAGAAACTCCCATTTCAGTGCTAATGCACGCGACATTAACACAATGTGAAATCCCATCTCCCACTAGCAGAGAGTTCACCTGAATGACATTATTTGTCATTAAAAGAACAAACTACATAATGGAGCATTTTCCTCTCTCACCTTTAAGATATCTTTTATTATCTTCTTTTCATCATGGTAACGTGCTTTCAAGTCTTCAACATAGAACTTGAAAAGATCAAGTGCTGTTGATCCTGATGAAAAAACTAGATAAGTCAAAAGCTAGCTCTAATAAAAGAGCTGCATTTTTTTAAACATTTAGAAAAAATATACAGATAACCCTGCTCTACTCTGCCCCAAATGCAGGACCTTTACCTTGCTTTCTACAGGGTGGGAAGAGACAGTATTCTTACCCGGCTGACCAAGCATGTTAGTGAATCTGATGTCAGAGCTTATGGTTGGGTACAACTCCATCCAAGAGGACATCGAATGTAATTGTCCATGCTCGTGCAGTTCATCTAAAAATAGCTACAAAATAGAAGTAAAATGCAAAGTTGTAGACATTCATCACACTTTTACTTGGATAATGGCTGGAATGGGTAGTCTTGATCACTGGAATTTCATTTTTGTTAAAATGCAATTGAAAAATCATTTTTTACATCATCATTTCCTCCTGCCTTCCTCCACCATTTACAATGTTCCTGTTGTCTTTTCTTTCCATTCAAATCTATTTCCTCTTGCTTTCCCCTACTCTTGCAGCCTGCTGGCAAACAGTTACAGCAGACAAAATGCTACAATGCTGCTAACTGAGGCATTATACACATCCATTAGCCTATCCGAAGAAAGAAAAAAAACATAGAATATCTAATCACATGACAAGTCTAGGACAGAAAAAGAAAGTCCACCAACCTGAAACGATTCTCTATTTTTCCGCTGCCGCCTTCTTTCTCTAAGCAAACTTTTCTGTTTTTCTTCTTCCTCCTCTTTTTCCAATGCCCTGATATGTTCCTCAAAACAGATCAGTGCATCCTCCTTATCCATGTCTAGCAACAAATAACAACAGTGATAAGAGTAAAAATTAGATATTTCTTCCCACTACCTACAGGAAGTTTCTCCCTATGAGATGATGGTTGCTAATTGTTACTGCGAGTCGAAGTTTCACCGCTCAGTGAAATATACAGAGACCTGTGCAGCAGAAAAACCCAGCCTCCCCCCGCCCAGATAAATTACCAATTGGCAATACAAAGCTCCGAAACCTTTATAAGAAAAGTATTGTGGATGAGCACTTGTGCATCTCCCCGCATTACCACAGGTATCTTAAGAACATGGAGTATCTTTGTCAAATGCTTTAGCAGTTGTGTAAATGCATACGCTACTCTTAAAATACAGGATCAACTCATTTATAAGAAAAACGTGCTCATCATGGAAAAACTCCCTTCTTACTCTAGAAGAGCAAAACCAACGACTTTTCCTAGAAAAACAAACACAGCAGGTCCTCAGTCTAGCAGGAAGTGGTGGAAATATTTGCAACATGGATTACTTTGTCAAAGAATTCTTCAGATTTCAGATGCTACCAACTGCTAAGGTAATTCAATCCCTATGAAAAGGATGTCCTTTGCTTTATCAGCTGTCACAGCAACTCTGGACTAGGCAAGAGCAAGCCATACCCAGTCAGGAATCTTTGCTGCTAAAGACAAATCCATTCCCTCTTCCAAAAGAAATGCATAGACTTTTTACATACTCTGAAGTTCCTCATCTTCTGCAAACGTAGGGTTGTCCATCAGATATTGCTGAGCCTCTGACCAGGTAGTACAGTAAGTGACGTTAGCCATGTTATCTAGTATGTTCTTCAAAGCTTCCCAATTCCTTTTCCGTAACTGTTTGGCTTGTTCCTAAGGAAAAAATACATTTTTAAAAAAATCCGAGGTTGAATAGACAAAAAACCATGACCCCTCAAGCATGTTTTCCAAGAAAACACAAATTAACCTTTCATCTACGTGTAAAGCAACATAATACAATTTGGACCTACATACAATTTTTACGTACTATTATCGCTTGCATCCACAGATAAACCGCTTTGGTACTATTGTCTCTGACTGTTCCCGATAGATGTGCCAAGCTCATGAAACAGTGCTCATCTGTTAGAGATACTGCTAGGAAACTGCTAGGTCATTCAGTACACAGCCAGTGCTGCAGCAAGGTACTATGGCCCACTGTGCTGCCGAAGAGCAGATCTAAACTAGATGACCTAACTGCAGGCAATTTCTATGATTTTTTTTTTTTTTTTTTTTTTTTTCTGTTTGGATTGCTGACCTCTTTCTGTCTCTTTTGCTTTTCTAGCAAGTGTGGACCTTAACTCTAGTCTTGCTTATATCAATTGCAGAAATAGTCTTGCTACACAATTTGTTTCTAATTGCCTGTTTGCTTTTCAGGAAATTTTGATGTCCAAAATGTTACCCTGGAGCAGTTAGTTCCACAATTTCAGTTGTGTACTGTGCAGAAACAGAACTTCCAGTAATTTGTTTAGGTAAGGATTCATCACCTGCTAACTCTGTTGAATACCCCTTATGTACTGTGTAAAGAGAAATAAGGAATAACTGTCTCCAAATTCATGTCCACAAAATCAGTCATAGTTTTGAAGAGCTTCACCAATGTTTTTTTCCTTGTCCTCTTGCTGCATCACATTTTGCTAAACTGGAGACCCCTCTCTATAGTGTCTCATAGTTGATAAACCTTGCCTCCCTTCTGTTCTTTTCTCTCTCTCTACCTTTGGAGAGAGGGTAAACTGATCTGTAAGCAGTATATAGTTCACACTAATGCAGGAATGTTCTCATTTGGTTCTCTGTGCCTTTCCTACAGATTCCTCCTCTGCTGTCAGCATTTTGATGCTGCTGACTGTCCCTGAACACCACTCAGATCTGCATTGCTCACAAGATGACTTGACTAAGAGGTATGAATTAATTCACAGGTAATAAATGAAAAGATAAGTTTGAAAAAAAATTACCTTCTCTTTCTTAGACAGAAAAAACAAGACATCTTCATAAATTTCAAGACGGTCACGCTCAGATATTGCATTCCAGACTTCCATCTCCCCAAACATTTGTTCAGCTTTTCTGTACAAAACAAAGAAAAAGCAATCACTTACGGGTGAATACTGACTTGAATTGTCCAACTGGCTTACAGTAACACTAATGAACTCTGTTGTAAGTAGTACTGCTTTTGTATGACATCTTCCTAATTTCCCCTCTTGGGAAAATTCTTCTGTGACACCTTTCTATCTCTTATAAACAAAGGAAACAGCTAAAAGTTAAACCTGATACCACTACACACTGCTCTCTGTAGAAGTGCAAGTTCACCTGCAGTGCATTACAGCAGTATTTTTATCCGAGGGCTCATGTTCAGCTCACTGTTCTAGCAAACATTACACGAAATCAGATCTGCAAAATTGTCAGCAACAAACTTATTAGACATACCTCCCTTTGGGCATGAACTTCCACGAACAAGCTATCAGAACTACTTTGTTCTTAAGGGCAAATACAATAAGAGGAGTTTTACATTATAAGTTCACCCCATTATGATCAGTACACCACTCATTTGAGTTGTTTTTTTTGCCTGGGCCTATAAAAATGAGAATATTTGTGTTCCTATAAAATTTTTAGTTATAGGCTTTTCCAAGCTGAGTGCATACAAAGGTTAGCATTCACCAAGAGCAAGCCAGCAAGATTTGATTATTAACTGAGCAAGCTACGGAAGGCTGGAACTTCACTTAAGAACTGCCTTACTTGTATCTTGTTGTGGATGTCATCTTTTCATGGTTTTCAAGAAAACGCTGGAAAGATTCTTTAGCTTCTTTGTATTTTGATCTTGCTTCTTCTTTCTCTTCTTTTTCTGTTTGAACTTTGTAAGCATTAAAGGCTTGCTTTTTTTCACTTAATTTTGCCAAAGCACTTTATGTCAAAGAAAAAGAAAACAATGTCAATTATACAAAAGGGAATTAAATTAAATTAGAAAAACAAAACCAAAGAGCCAAAAGATAACAGATTTGAATAATCCAGATCTTTAAGACAAAATGAAATATAATCTAAATGGCCAGTCATCACTCTGTCTCTCCCTTAGTATTATGGAAAATAACTTCAAAAAAAGCAATAAAAACAAGTACCTATTCAGTAAATAATAAAACACATGCTTTAAGGCTGCATTTACACATTTCACATCCCAATCCTGTTTCTATCATAAATATCAACCACTTTTCTGCCTACATTTGTAGCAGCCACCCATTTAAAAAGGCAACCTAGAAAGTCTTCAGCTTTGTCATTGTAAATGTGTGCTTTTATTCCCAAGAAAATAATTTAAAGAGCATAAAATACAACTGCCACATTTTTTCCAAATTAAAAATTTAAGACTAGGACTTGCATTTCTTTATGTAGTAAAGGAACAAAGTTCCCTGACAATGGTACACATTCACAAACACACCAATATCTATTAAAACAATTAAAAGTTACATCAGTAAAACTAACCAAAATAGTATTTGTGCAGAAATGTAATGAAGAAAGAATCAAGCAGTACCTGTATCTAGGATCATTAATGATCATTTTCATAGCTTGCTCCCATGAAGCATTGGATGGTACTCGCTGTGAAGACATTAAATTATTAACTAGTCAGATATGGAACCAACATCCAACATTGACAGATTCCTTACAAAAACAGCCCTTAGGAAAAAAAAAGCTCTACACTTTCCGGGCTAAGACAACATTCTTCGTCACAATTTTTTAAAACATTTTATTAACAGTCAACATGGAAAAGGAAACAAAGTACTTTTGGGACTAGTGCCATTTCTACAATAAATTCTTCTGGAAGTTTGTCTACTATACAACTATGTTGACTCACTAGTTAAAACACAAACAGATCTCATATACTTTGAGGGAAAACCAAAGCCAGACTCATTTTACTCCCACTTCATCCTCATCTTTAAAACAAAGATAAAAAATTGAGGGCTCAGACGATCAGGCAATACTTTTATTAGGAATGTACCTCACTGTCAGACAAAAATATTGGTGACTGTAATTTCCACAACACTTAAATACAGTTTTAGAAGTACTACGTCATAGGGAAAAAGAACGTGTCTTCAAATCATACTAACTTATGTAAATGCTGCATATTATATCTAACAGTTTGTCCTTTTTCCATACGGACCTCTAGTGAAGCTGTCCGTCAAATCACTCACTGTTCCAGTTTGAATTTTGGACAAAGACCAGATTACAAGTTTGCATTACAGTGTGAGGAACACGTAAAAGGAAGAAAATGAGGAAAAAACTGAACTGAGAGCCCTGATGAAAACTCAACACCTCCCCACTCACCCAAAGAGCTGCAAAAAAAGTTAAAACTATGTATTGTTTTCACTGTAGCATTCCTTTCCCTCATTTCTTGTCTAGTAGAGAAGTCCTCTTCCACAACAATGAAATTCTTCACCAAAAAAACCAAATCTAGCAATTTCTGGCAAATGCAGCTTTTGTAGTTCAATAAAACATTAAGAATAGTTGATTGAAATACCTTTTCTTTTAACAGTTCTTTAAATGCTTGCTTTGCTTCTTCTTTTGTATTCCATGTATAGGTTTTTTTAACTGGTTGGGCATCGTCATCCTCTTTCTTTGAAGCAGCACTATATACAAAAATCAATTTTATTATTTAAGCATTTTTTTCTAAGTTAGAGCCACTGAAGAGTCATGATAACCACCCCAATTTGTACAGGACTTTTCCTTACAGACACCATACACAACTGATCAAAAAAGCAAACTATTGCAGAGAAGTATTATCACTTATGCAGCTGGCTACGTGCTCAAGCTATCTAGAAGTGATTCACTAAAATATAATGCTGAAATTTAGCAGGAATATTTATATTTTATAAAAATATAAAAGCGAGTGCTGAAAAATATGCCTCTTGCCCTTAATTATCTGCCGCTGGCTATAATCCCCCTGAGCATCTTTCTTTTTTGTTTGAATGATAAAAATCATAAGCTATAGTTCTCCACTTAATCAATTCTCCATTAGTAAAACCCAAAGGATCTAATTTCTGGTGGGACAGATAAAGATCTGTTTAGTATTACATTTTCCTTCTAAAGGCAGCCAATTGCACAGATCTATGGAAGAGGAAACACACAGGGTAAGCATGTAATGTTATCCCAGGAAACTTACAGCTCTTGAAAATTTATGAAATGTTCATGCCACTAGTGCTCTCCAAAGGGTTTAAGATCTCTGGGAGAGGGCTGGCAAAGGGAGGGCATTAATTTTTCTAAAAATAGATTTAATACTTCTTCCTCTCTTTCTTACTCATTCTTCTCTGCTGCCATTGATTCACGCTTACGTTTCACTGAAGAAACTGCTAACTGTCAAAGAAGCCTAGCCACCTACAACTGAAGATAAACTTGATCCTAGAAGAAATACAAAACTGCGGCAAAGCCACGTGCTTTGTCATTTCACTTACTCTGCTGAGGCCTCCTGCTTGGAAGAATCGTCTGCTGCGCTAGCTGCAGTTTCTGCGCTCTGTTCCTGTGCAGCAGAGGCAGAAGTTGCTTGTCCCTGTTCCTCAGCTGCGGCTGTGCCAGAAGCCTCATTTTCTACCACAGAAGCAGCTGCAGCAGTTTCTGCTTCGGGGGCCGCTGCTGCTGCAGAAGCAGCAGTGGTGGTAACGGCCGCAGCAGTTTCGGCAGCAGCTGTGGCTGTGGTGGTGGTGTTCGCTCCTTCTGCTGCAGCAGCTGGAGCAGATGTCGCTGGAGTGGACTCTTCCGGCTTTGTGCTATGGACATCAAAAACCAGGAGGAGTCACATACAAGCGTGGGACAACTTAATGGTTTAGGGAAACCCATACTTTAAATAAGTTAATAAAGTTAATAAACTATGAAATGAGAGGTTTAGGTCTAGTTACAAAGATTTCTCAGAACACAAAACAGTCTCAGCTCAGAGAACGGAAATGCTTTACTGAAACTGTGTATCCATGTAGATCAATCATTTCAGCTAAAAAGAAACCTAGAATGCATTATTTGGGTTTATTTATCTTAAGCCATTATTTGGAATGAAAAGCTGCAACAAGCATGTTTTAAGATTCAAGGACTAGATCCAATTATTAAGAAATAATAGGCAGCATTAAAAACATACCTGTTTTCTTCAGCTTTAATCATTGCTAGAGGAGAAAGGGGAAAAAACAATCAAAATACAGCTTCAAAAATACTTTATGTATCCATGGTAAAAAGCTACTCTTAACACAGCTTAGTAAAAGGATAGCTTTAAATATTTTTGTTACTATCAGTAATTTTAATATTTGTGCCCTTTAAAGACTGAAATCAATTCAGACTAAAACAAAATTTAGAAATTCCACTGAATAAAGATTAGGGTATATAAAGAATGACTTCCTGGTTTAAAGTAATTATCTCAACTTTAGAAGACTAGTTGAAAGAACAAAGTCAAGCTACTGAAGCAGACCTTTCCTTCTTTTTTATTTCAACAGTCACTGATGCATTTTTCTTCGAAGCATTCTTTCAAACACTCATCTTACCCCAGCTGATTTTGTAAATTTTTCAAGATCTCATCTCCCTTGCAATACCAAATAAAACGATGATAAAAGTGAAAAACAGGAGCACAGCATCATATGATGTTTGCAACAAAAGGGGACACTGCCTTTATAAAACAGTCAGGCAATAAAAAATTTGTAATATTTTTTCCACATCATAGTTTCTCAAAGTAATTTTTGTCAAAAATTAAAAGCAAATTGATACCTAAGGAAAGCCCTGCATACAGTTTTATCTTTCAGCAGACAGCCAGTACTACTGCTTGGAGTATTAAATATATTACTGTTTTCAAAATTCTTCCAAGACACCAAAACAAAATGTAGTTCTTACTCAATTATAAGCTGTCCATGTTACAGAGGCCAGGACCCTTTTACCCCGGTTTCCCAAGTGAATGAGGATTAGTACAACCACCCCTCTGCCTCTCGTCTTCCCCCATCAACCTGAACTACTTCACAAATCCCAACTTCCTATAAGTTTCCAAAGGATGTGTGGCTAAGTAAGAGTCAAATCCTGCAACAGCCCTAAAATGAAGAAAGACTCGAAGCATTACCTGCTGCCCACAGAGAGCATGCACATAGCCCTGAACAAGCCATAGCAGGTCACATCCTAATTCACCTGTTTGGGGACACGAGGGGGAGCTGATGCTGCTGCCACATAAAGAGGGAAGAACTAAGGGTACAGTGGAACAGGGGATGGTGAGGAGGACACAGGAGACAAGGCTGCTCCATAGAAATCTCAGACTGCGTTAACTGTACTACAAACAGCTTATTTCAATAGACCTAATTTCTAACAGAAGTTTGACTGCTACGCTTTGATACCAGTTTTTGCCAAAAGTCATGCCTATGCATAGCTTGCAACTCACTGCCACCCTCCCTACTCACTTTTGTTAACATTACCTTCAAGATCCTCAAGCTCTTTGGGTTTTGCCCAGCGCGATTCCTTTGTTTGGGAATTATAATAGTAGGGCTTTCCAGAATCAGATTTATACTCCTTCCAGGGACATTTAGACAACAATTGCTAATGGAAAGAAAACAAAAACATAAAACCAAACTTACATTGGTGTTTTAAAGTTAAAAGTATAGCTAGAAAAGAGCCATAAACACTACACTAAGAAATAACTTAAGGATCCATGAATACAAGGCACATACTTTCCAAGGAAAATCCTCCCTAGTAATAAACAAGCACATTACTTACCAAATATTAAAGAAAGCCACCTTTATAGTACGGAAAATTTATCTAAAAAATATTTAAAACTGTTGAGTGTTTTGTCCATTTTGCAGCCTCAAGTTCCAACAACATGAAGAATGCTACATAAACATTTTTGCTACATTTATTTTGTTTGCTCCCATTGGAAAAATAATAATCGACTGGTAGAGCTATCCTCCTTCATGATAGTTACGCTAGTAAATTCTTGCGTTCACACAAACTCAGACAGTACAGTAATCTTAATCTGAATTCAGTTTACCTCAGCAGGCGTTTTGAGATCATCTGGCTTCTCCCAGGTGGACTGCTTTGTTTCAGTATTATAGTAATATGTTCTTCCATCAGGTGATTTGTGCTCTGTCCATGTAGATTTCTAGGAAAAACAAAATATACCATTAATGACGAACAGTAATTGCTGACCCAGGTGCCATCAAAAGCCATGAAAAAGTTAAATACAAGTGAAAAGCAAATAAACCTGTTTAGAGTGGTCTTCATTAACAGAGCTGTTGGTCGTGGCAGTTTGCTGGGCTGCACAAACTACAGGATGTGTTGTCTGAGGGCGAAACAAAACAGAGCTCTGAAAAGACATTCTGGTTACTATTTGTTTTTCATTTGAATGTGTATAGTAAATACACCAAGTAATTCAGCAGCAAAGGAAAGACAGCAAGCCAAAACCTAAACACGTTTGAGTCGGTATTGATTTGAAGAAACTACCTCTTTGTGACAAGAGCTACCAAGAGTCTCTCACACCCCCTCCCGCTCAGCAATCCAAGGCAGCCAGTTACAGGCAGAAAAGAAAGAAAAAGTGAATGATCGGACCCTAACACCTTCAACTGAAAGTCCCAGAAGCACACCATGTTTTCAAAACTAAGAAAAGATCTGCTTCAAGAAGATTCTGACTTTAAGCGTTAAATGTGAACTCAGAATGACCTTGCTAGGGCTTTTCATGGAGAGGGGACATAAACTCCCTGGAGTTAGGGCTGGTGGAATACACTTGAGCCATCTACTCTTTCAGTTACTGGATATGGCCAGGGAGAAACAAGTTCCTCATAGGTCCAATTGCCTTGCTCAATCACACAGAATGCAAATCCCGTAGAAATAAAAGCACAGCTGATACTCACAGATATTTAATAATTAAGCCAGGTACAAGGTCCCCAAATTTCAAAGCGACAACAAAAAACTTACAAAGGGGTATCTTTAAGGCCGCATGGCTATTTTTACAGATTCTGCCTCTTAGTTCTCTAGCCAAACTGTTTTCTTCGTGATCTTGAAAACTAAAGGTAAATGGGATCTCTCCTAGAGAAGTAATTTAATATTTACAAAATTTTAAATAGAAATCTGATAGTGACAGAAAGTTATTCACAGTCATTCAAGGTGCCATGAAAGACAAATTTTAAATTTGAGATTACTTCCAGTAATTCACAATTTGAAAATTTCAATATTGGGTTATAAAGCACCAGTTCTGTTCCATCAGCAATTTCCCATCTGACGGAAAGGTGGAAGACTACCGAAAACCACTTAATGAAGTACCTTTGGCCTGCAAGGCACCATCCTGTTTACAAGTTCAACCTACATTACATCACCTTCCATGCAACCTACCCAATATTTATTCCTACTGAAGCTACTGAATTATGCTGTGTTCCCACAAACATGTAAGGAAAGACAAACAAAAGCAAATTTCAAGTAATGTCAAGACATTGGGGGTGGGAGGTGGGGGGAAGAGAGTTCAGCCAAACTACCAACAAGCAGCAGAATTTATCAGAGTGGTGATAACCACTCTTTTGAAGTTAGTATTTTATATTCTTCAAAAACCACAGCCATAAATTATTATGGGTAACTATATAGGCTATTCTATTTTTATTGCTAAAGTGTTTGGTAACAAAACTCTCAGTAAGCTGACAATGGTAGTAAGGCTTCCAATAAATCACACGGGACTGAACAATACCAGAACCTTGACCTGGCTTCTCCTGCTATGCGGAGCTGCATTAAGAAACAGCAAGGAAGATTTAATCATTGCCTATCGAATTCTGCTATACACATTAGAACTGCCAAAGCAAGATATTTATTAATACGTAACACACAAAAAAGTTACCCAAACGTAAGCAGGTTGCTGTCCTGCATACTAGAACTAGAAATAAATAGGCTTCAATGCTCAGAAATTAGTGGAAACAGCAGAGAAAGCACACCTACTTTAACTAGTAACATTAATTACAGAGTGACAGTCAATTAAGCAAAGAAGCTCTATATGAGAAGAAAAATAGATAACAAGATTTTCTTTTAAACCTGTAAAGCCATGTATGGACACCACCACACCGCCACTGCAATCTTCTAGAACTGTGGCTTTCACATACCTGAGTTCCAGGAGGTGTTACACCTAAAAAATAAAATTTAAAAAAAAAAAAAAAAAAAATCAAAAAGAGTTTGGTTGCTTTATTTTTCTATATAAAGACTCTAATTAATCAATGCTTGAAAGAAAAATAAAATTTCTGGGAATCAATAAAGATGTCAGTTACTGAAATGTTAAATCACACTTTACAAAAAAGTATAATTTTTTTTAATACTTCATCTAATTTTGGTGAAATATTTTGAAATGGTAACAAACAGTTTATACTTACCTACTTGCGCATCCATACTGTTCACCCCTGGCTGTAGAAACAATCAAAAGACATTTAAGTACTGAGTGCAATTGTAATTAAATCGTCGATAAATACACTACATATCCAAACAAGTGCTTTCAGCAACAAAATGTTCTACTGCATTGAATATGAATTACTAGCTTCCCGTCGCCCACTTAGTTATCAAGCTACTTTTCAGAAAGGCAATACATACAATAAACTACACCTGGGTCCCCTGCCATTGTTCCATGTACCCATCTTTATCTCCCAAATGAGTAGGCTGGGAGGAAATAAAAAAAATGAGATTCTGAATTTCTGCTGGAGCAGCTTAGTAGGCTTCTAATTACGTGGCATAAGCCTTTGAATGTAATAGTGTTGAATTTGTTGCATTCATAAAACTGCTTGCAAATAACCACAGCTCTTACAGAGCTTTTTGAAATTCTTTCAAACTAAGGAAAAATATTAACAGAATTCAAACAGAGTTTTCTCAATTTATTTCTTTTCTGTAGGCAAAAATATAGCTTGCAGGTTTATCTTTTGCTAGGGTTTATCATTCAGCTCTCTTCTACAAACTTGATTAACAAAAAACCTCCTCAAATAAAACAGCAAAATTTGTTAAAAACAGAAATTACATTGGATCAATTATGTTTGATGGTATACAATAGGACTAAACCAGGTGAATCGTCAACGAACTTTAGGCTTTCGAAGTGCATTCTATACATTAAATATTTCAGCTACTCTGTGTGTGTGCATACGCCTGTTAAGTACTGTCAGTTAAGCAAGGCTATAGTTAAATTTATGTCTCCAGTAAGAAATCCTTCTAACAAGCTTCTTTTCTTGTGCCTATGTTTACTTTTCCAAATTCCATTCTAACTTGCTGTGTCTTGTAAGAGCACTAATTCGACTGAAATAATCATTTTTAGGAATTACACTGGTTCTAATCAGCTTTCTGGAAGTAAACACCTCCGTAGATCACAAAAGAGATAGTGAACCTGCCTGGGAGTGGTCTGAAAGAGCACCGTGCTTGGATGGAACAGGGCAAACAGCCCTGACATCGCAACAAATCACCCAGTTGCCTTCACTGAGCTTTAGATTACATTTTACACTTGGAGAAAGTATTTTCCATTAGACAGCCAAAACTATAACAAGTCAATATTCTCACAAAGTTTACCACGCAAATCATCAGGGCTGCAAAGAAGGTCACGATTTTTTACTCATTGACAAATTATTTTAAATGGTGGTAATACAATTCTTTTATTTCTAAAACAATTTCCAGGCTGTGGGACTCAAGCGACAGCAGAGAGGTATGAGAATGCTGCCAGGACAGACAAATGCCTTCTCATACACATGCAAAAAGGTGTGAGGTCCTGCTGTCACTCCCGAGAGGTCTGAGGGCAAAATTAAAGGCTGGAGCCCTGTGCCACGCTGCTTTGTCTCCTAAATACCATATATCCACAGACTTAATTCAATCCAAATTTATTCCTAATCCAGTATTAGAAAACCAAGTGATCTGCCTTCTTGCCATGATACGTACAAATACACAGTAAAATTCAAAATGAGACTGATTTTAGTGCTGATCCCTCCCTCCCCTTTTAAGTTTCTTTTGACCACAATATTTTAAAGATTTATTTTTCTGAAGGTCTGAAATTCTTTCAAAATTTTCCATGAGCACCACTTGTCAGAAATTTGTAACAACTTCTGTACAGGAAATGGAGGAAAATCACTACCATCCTTCCTGTTTGATAGCTTCTAAAATATTTAGTGCATCAGTAAGTACCTACGTGAGCACGAGAACTAATGAAGCACAGTTCCCAGCAATTTGCCAGAGGAGTTACTGGCTTTTACTTACATTACACTAAGGGTGTAACATACACTCACATCTCTGATTAAACAGACACCAGCAGTGAGAAACAAACTTGTAACTAACAGGAAGATTCTCTAGTGTCTGATAAAGCCCAAACACTAAACTTAAGGTTTTTCTTCATGGTTAAGATAATTAGCATCCCTGCTCTGGTATGAATTCTTCATCATCTAGTACATGTCAAGGTGACACTACATCCTTTTCCTAACAGCCCCTTCTGTACTTATCTTGCAGAAACTTAAGTATCTCTGCGATCTTTCATTACTCCAGAGGGCAGATGGAGTACTTAACACATTACATCTGGTTACACATAGCATATCTAGTAGATGAATTAAAAGATCTCCTTCAGCAAACCCTTAATGAAAAAAAGAAAAAAGTGGAGCATTAACCAACTTATTTTTTAAAATAATCACCAAAAGCAACAGCAAATGTTTTGTCCTTAGCACTATAGGAAATCTGACTTAGGGATGTACTATCTGCATGGTAAGAAAACAAAAAAAAAAAAATTTACTTCTAAACTTATGTGGCTAAAACTGTTTTTACGTGGATGTCCTATAGTTACTTTAAATCTCCAAAAAGATTATGTTAATAGGAAAGAAATTTAGCCTTTTCCACTTTAGAGAGACTTCACTTGTAATATCTGTTAACTCTTCCCTATTTCCACCCAAATAACTTCTTCATACCTTTACTGATTTCAGCAAACTTTAGTGAAGATCGCAAATGTGCTGAATTTCAGAAACTTTTATTAAAAATCAGTTATATAGCGGTCAGACAACTAGCCCTCCCTGCGAACAGCCAGAGTTCACACTGGTTCCTGCCAAGCTACAAGCAGGTAAGGGACAAGGGTGCTGGATGCATTCTGGGAAGCAGAATGCAGAGAGAAAAAAGAAGGGAAAAGCAGAGGCAGTTACAGAGAGGAGTTTAAAGACTGATGAAAAGCCACAGGACATCAAGTACCACTAGCTCTACCTCTCACAGAAATCTAATTTTTTACAATAATTAAAGAACTACATAAAATTGCACTGCAATTAGCAATACCTTTTCCATAATCCAATTGAAGAAAACACAGACATACCCATATGGAAGTACCGACAGCAACTGACACAAAGACCATTAAACACCAGAAAAGTGAAGTTAAACTCACCGGAACCGTAGGCTGCATAGCAGCTTGGGACATGTGAGACATCATCATTCCAGGCATTACTGACTGCATCATCCCAGGCATCTATGATTAAACAGTATTTCAGATAGATTTTATGATATTTTAAACATAAAATAAAAGGATCCTTTTATTATTATTTAATAGCAACTATCTGGTACTAGTTTTTAACCAAAAAAACCCTTTTAAAGCACTTGGCAACAGAAAGTAAAATAGGTTTGTAAAATTCTGATTCCTTTCATCACAATCGTACAAAATGGACGTTAGAAATAACATGTCTATGGTATTCTAAAGTCTGATGAAATATTAATAAAAAAGACCATTGAAAGTACAAAAGAACAACAGTAAATGATATGTGATCTATTAATAAGCTATTACTGAAAATCTCAAGTTAAAGCAGGAAAAATAAAAGTTGGGAAAGACTTCTGCAAAATTCCAAGGCCACACAGAAGAAACTAAACAAAGGAAAGGTAAAGTCTAAGATCAGTTCTGCTCACATTTTTTGACAGTTTTCAACCTGTCTCCCTTTCTTCTTACATCTGCAAATAGGAAGAAACACTTTACAGGGCTACTAGAAGAATTTCTGCAAACAACTTCAAGATGAAGAGAGCTACTAAATGTAAACACCAAAGCTCTAGAACAATTCTGAACTATTTTTTTTAAAGGTTTGGAAAAACCACTTAATATAAACATACAACATTAAACCACGTACAGTGTGAACTTGGTAACGGGGACATAAAAATGAAAAGTGAGTCTAGACTTGTATCTAAGTTTGTTGGGTGGTCTGGTGAGACCACAAAACCACAGAACCTCTAATCAGACAAGCTATCTTTTGCTCAAATATTTATGCTTACAGTCTCAAAGGGATAGTTACACAGAAGTTACACATCACTGAAGGATGCACTGGAAAGACGTGCCAAATGCTACCAAAAAAGTGTTTGATACCTTGTACGTTTCCTGTTATTTTTGCCGATCGTGGCTTGTTAAGAACTAACAAGCCATAAAAAAGTGGCAATAGGAATAAAATACATAATCTAGGTCATTACGAACACGAATTTTTGGCCACTCATCCCAAACAGGTCTTGAGAAATCAACACAGTTCAGCCTTTCAGTTATGCCCCTTTACCTTTACAGTCCTTGGCAAGCTGGCCAAGTGACCCCATCCCCCTGTATCTTCAGGGAGCACCAGGTCACCCCTCTCCTCATCTTGCATCTCATGCGGAGAGAGGGGTATGTAGTAGGGCTACAGCTCCACCCTCAAATCCACAAGGTTTTCTTGGGAGGGTGAGAGAAGAAGGAAAGACTGGAAGGCGACCCCTCCTATTTCTCGCAATCCTGTAGAAGCAGGAGAAGAAAGCACTCTTGCCCCATCGACACTTGTGACTAAAGGTGCTCCGGGACCATTTAAAGCCCTGTCTCAGGTCCTGAAGAAACCCTGCACACAGCTTGGTTTCTGCATAACACTAACGCAAAGTCAGCAAAGTAAAAAAAAAAATGGGAAGGAGAGCTAATTCTTTTCCAAAAGACCTTCATCTGAATGGTGCTGACAAGAGGCTGTTCCCATTATCTGTGCAAAGTATCTGTCCTACAAGGGTTCACCTCAGAAAGGAGAAAACAAGCTGCAAAAGATCCCGTCTTGCAAAGCCTCAAATAAACCTCTGATATCTGCTGGAAGAAAGAGCTTATCCTTCAAGGAAACAAGCTAACATGGGCTGATACTTCTGGTGTGAGAATATCACTGTCCTGTACCATCCTTAAAGCTGTAGGGTAACTGAGCCTCTGATCTCCTCTCTGCCAAGGCATTTATCTTCAGCTTTTTGCTGTACGTCTGTCAAAAAGTCCTAAGTTCTCTATATTACTCACTAAAATATTAAAGACTGAAATACACAATACATGAAAGTGAGAACTGTGGAACAGAAGCTACAAAAGAACTGTTAAACAGACGAATAAAACAGAATTGCTATTTAAGCCTCTAATGAACACACACAAAAGCTCATGCTATTAGCTAATCATGGTAACGGTCAAATCCTCCTTCTCTTTTAAAACTGCATTATTTTTACACCAAAAGCTCTAATAGGCTGCAAAACCATGCTGAAGAGATTCCCTTCAAGCCTTTAAACACCAGTTTAAAAAAACCCCAAAAAACAACCCAAAAAAACCCAACAAGGTACTGCAAAGGAAGACATTGAGTTGCTGGCATGACTTTGAGGGCTCTTCTGAAAGGGTTAATCTTTCTCGGCATCCTCTGTCTGCTCTGGTCTGGTTGATGACACTCTGTTGCTAGTCATGCAAACTGTCATCACAAGTAGAATGACCAGAACATTTATTATATCCAGAAAGAGAACTGCTTCTTTCAGAAGTTCAGAATTTAATCAGAACCCACAGAGGAAAGAATCTTTGATTACTGAAAAGAAAAGCTTTAAATTTGCAAAAAACATGGATATGGTTCTGGCTACTCTACCTGTCGATCCAGGTTCACACCTGTCAATCTGAATGGCCACGTTTATCCTTATACCACATGACACTAGCAACACCTGTATATACAGAGAACTATAAACCACTCCCTAGGATTCAAGAAGGAATTCTTCAAAAATTCAAACTGTAATTATTTCTTTCCTTGCATCTCCCTATAAATTTCGTCTGTATAGATATAAGAGTTAGCCAAGAACTAAAGAAACACGAAGTTCTCTGCCATTACTACCTCTAAAAAGAATGACTACTTTATGTTTCTAGTATGTATTAGTAAGACCTTATTTCTTCAAAATATAAAGAAAACTACCAAAAAGCTTTAATAAAAAAAAACAAATTATGGATTCATACCTATGGTTATTTACAATTAAAGTTACACATGAGGTGCATCAATTACCTGTTAGAAATGAGAAAAGTTTTATGAGTGCCATAAAATACCCCGAATTATTAACCTCACCATTTGCAAGCTCCTGTATGAGACTTACCTACCTCAGGGATTGTCTGACATCATTATGGGAAGAAAGAAAGGGAAAAAAAACCCCAAACTTGTAAAACTGCCTTACCTGCCCCATCGGTGGTCCTCCCATGGGGGGCATCATCTGAGGCATCATACCATGAGGAACTGGCGGCATATTCGGGGGTCTCTGACCCATAGGGTGCATTCCCATGGGAGGATAATGGGGCATGCCTGGGTGGCCCATCTGAAAGAGAGCAGGAAAAGAGAAAAATCAGCATGAAGCTAACACCCCAAAACCCCACAAAAGTATTAATAACACAGACATGCTCAATACCAAAGTGATTTGGGCAATTTTCGATTGATACTTCAGAACAGCAAGCAAGATCATGCACTCTTGCAGGTCCTCTAGAGCTAGAGTTACTCATAATTAACAAATCCATTTAAAATTTCAAAACCAACATCCAAATGAAAAAAAAAATCATCTCATGGTTTGTCACAGGAAAACATACTAAATTTAGAAATGCAACTATTTCTGCATGCTCTTTCATACAATTATGGTTAAAGCAAGTAGCCCCGTGGCAGGACAGTCAATCAGACAAACAAATCATCTTTTGCTACTGATGTCCGGGTCTGAAATAGCTTCCACACTGACTACCATCCCCTACTCCATACCTTCCTAAAAACCTGAACCCTGCTGCTGTTCTAATACTGGGTATGGTCACACTGCTAGTACAAAAATGGATACAGATTTTTGTCCTATTTTTTTTTATATTTCCAAAATACATTAAGAGCTTTCCATTCTAGACAGAAGCAACAGCTCTAAGAGTACTTAAGAGAAACCATGGAAAGCATTTTATTCTAAAGAACAGCTAACTTAAATATACACATACAGAAACATGTTAGAAAACAATAAGAAACTTTTTTTTTAATATAACTTAAAACCATTTTTCTATTACTTTTTTGTAGCAGAAGACTCTCTGAAGCTGAGAGTGGACAGCTGACACAAAGAAGTCCCAAACAATGAGACAGGTCTGAAACTTCTGAATGTCACACTTGGCCCCCTGCCGCATCCTTGGCTCCTACAAGACACGCAGTGCCAGCTTGCCTGCTCTCAGATGCTGCCCAATTCACTCAAGGTAGAACAACGTTTCCTCAAAACCTCCTCAGAGCGTAACCACGCTTTCTTTTCTGAGGGTCCTGCCAACCGGGAATCGCTCGTCACCCTCCTGTGGCAGGGGGCTCTCAGGGCGGGAAGGGCGCTGGCGGAGCCTCCCCTCAGCCTCACGCCCATCGGCGGGACTTCCTCCTCAGGCGGAAGCCCGCCAGGCCCTCGCACCTCTCCCCGGTGCTCCCCACAAAGGGCCCGGGCAGGCGCCCCGCGGCTCACC